>NC_041341.1:11818548-12013548 GCF_004354835.1 Perca flavescens | reverse complement strand
TCACTTTGTAAAAACACATTTCTGACTACTGCCGTCCAGTGATAGATGTATTTTCTGCGTCCTTCCTGCTGCTGTAGAAGTGTTTGTCCTCACAATCTACTCAGGGATCATGGTCCTTGAAATTAATAAAAAAACAAACAAACAAAAAACATATGTCTGTGTGTGCTGGTATGTGTCTCTTACCTGGTCAAAAAGCTGTTTGCCTGTCGTGTTGGGCTGGATGGCAAATTCCAGCTCAGCGTCCATGGTGGTGACGCGCACATTGATCTGCAGAAAAGAAGAAAATGCAACTAAATAAATGGACCAATAAATAATGCATACATTAGATTTATAGAAGACTTGGTCGCAATTTTTAAGAGAACTCGAGGAGGATCTTAAAACAATAAGGAGTCGCCAGCAGATGGTGTTACATACACAGAGGCTTAAAGTAAGTTTCAAGTACTTAGGACCCTATATTTATAGGTATTAGCCAAGGTCAGAGATGACTGATCTCTGTATAACTATGTGTGATCAAGAGATGAAGCTCATTTTACTGCTGTGAGAACATTCGATTCAGTATGCACGGAAACATGATGCGGCACCGGCCCACACACAGGCGGAGCAGACATATACAGTATGATGCTTCACATGTTATGAACCTATTGAACCTGTATGCATTACACAGAGCTGACATAGTCTTAGACAGTAATCTGGACTGTTGGACTGCAGGAAATGTTAAGAGCTCACACCTCAGACTAAGCACTTAAAATGCTAATTAACAGCTGAAACAATATGAAAGAAATGACTTGAAAGTGCTTAAGACTTTAAGTGTGAAAGCGCAAAACAAAGAATGAAATAGTGTGAAACAGGAAAGTGTGATGGAAAAGTCTATGAAAAAAATGTAAAGGTTTAGCGAATAAGGAACAAACTCGGAATAAAGTAAAGCCTATAAACCACTGTTGACTGTTTGCCAGCTGTGTGTGTGTCCTCCTATCAGCACACACACACGTTTTACTATCTTTGTGGGGACCCATCATTGACATAATGCACTCCCAGCCCCTTACCCTAACGTTAACCATCACAACTAAATGCCTAACCTTAACCCTTACCCTAACCTTAACCATAACCTAATTCTAACCCTAATCCTAAAACCAAGTCTTAACCCTCAAACAGCCCTTTAACCTTGTGGGGTCCAGCATTTTGGTCCCCACAAGGCTGTGCAGACCCCACAAGTATACTGTATTCTCCGTTTTTTTTGACCCCACGAATATAGTAAAACAGCTACACACACACACACACACACACACACACACACACACACACACACACACACACACACACACACACACACACACACACACACACACTAACCATAGCCCCCCACACACACACACAGTCCATATAAGGCACCGGCTGTTTACGCCACTCTCCTCCTTGTGCCAGGAAGCTGCAGAGAGGAAGCTGCTTTCACTTTACTTAATGAGGGAAAATTATTAGGTAAACTTCACTAAGCAGTTGCAGCAGCCTAGCCTCAACAACACATGAATTATAATTAAGTTTCCACGCATTAATTTTTCATATAACAATAAACATTTGTATAATAAATGTATCTCGGAGATGAGAGAAAAGAAATCCCAACTGGTTCTTCAGAGTGCAGGCATTAAAGAGTTAACGTTTGCACCCGAACAACCACAACCATTTGGAGAATGGGTAATTTCCTCTTTGGCAAGCCAATAAATGATGGACAAATGCATATGATCACATAACTGGATGAAAGGATGAATCAACAAGTGCTACAATATAGTGAATATCAAAGCAAATATCAAATCAATCCATCCCATCTGCATCTAATCCAGATAAATGTGTAATTTTCATTCATTTCAAAAAATAATTCAAAAGATTTACACTTTTACAATCTCTTCTTTAAAATAGTTTCTTTAAATAAGACATTGGGCTCCTGCATTAAATCATTTTACTCTTTTTTTCATTAGGTTGAAGTCTTCTCTATAATTTTCCTTATGGTTTTCTTTCATACATATTCTACATTCAGTGCAATGGTGCAGGCTCAACCATCTGCAGCTGAACGCAACAAAGACCAAGGAGTTGGTGGTGGATTTCAGGAGATCTAAGCCACATATGCTACCAGTCTCCATTGAAGGGGTCAATGTGGAGGTGGTCAGCACATATAAGTACCTGGGGGTACACATGGACAATAAACTGGACTGGTCAGCCAACATGCGCTGTATCGGAAAGGGCAGTACTTCCTGAGGAGGCTGCGGTCATTCAATGTCTGCAGTAAGCTCCTCTGGATGTTTTACCAGTCAGTCATTGCCAGAGTCCTGTTTTAAGCTGTGGTGGGCTGGGGAGGCAGCATTAAGAAGAGAGACGCTGGGCGACTGAACAGGCTGGTAAGGAAAGCTGGTTCTGTTGTTGGCATTGAGCTGGAGTCACTCACAACAACTGCAGAGAAACGGACCATGAGTAGGATGCTGGCGATCATGGACAAAGACCGCCAACCACTACACAGCACGTTCATTAAACAGAGGAGCATGTTCAGTGGCAGACTTCTGTCACTGTCATGCTCAACAGACAGGTTGAGGAGGTCCTTTGTTCCCAGGGCCATCCAACTCTTCAATACCACACAAAGGGGGAGGGGAGAAATGGACTTTTCAGTCTTTCTCAGCCCCTACCATTATATCACTTTGTCTGCTGTACACCCGACTGTCTTATAGGCTATATTTAGCCCTCCGACAAAATCTGGACTGTGGTCATAACATGTACATCTTATAACTTATTCCCTGTTATATATTGTTTTTAAAGCAATTCTATTATGTTAACATTCTTGTCTTTTCATAGTCATAGTTAATATTTAATAATAAGCTATTGCACACATTATTGCATCACATTGTCTATCCATACCAGACCTTTGTAATCACTTCACAAATTGTTAACTCTTTTAATTTCTGTGAGTGATTTTTATGGATGTGAGATATATGTGTTTGTTGTGTTATGGTACTGGATGCCTAAAATTTCCCTCGGGATGAATAAAGTATCTATCTATCTATCTATCTATCTATCTATCTATCTATCTATCTATCTATCTATCTACAGTTTGTATATTTTAGATAATGTGAATAATGTCTTTTTGCTACTCTCCCTGCACACTCTTTCTGTCCTTTGATTTTAATCAGTGCAAAAAAACCTCAAATATAGGCGCATCATTTGGAATTATTCATGATGATAAATAAATATGAAATAAATAAATGTTTTATTGCCACTGGGGAGGCAGTGAGGTGCAGTGGAGTGTGGCTCAGCTGCAGAAAAAGAAAAGAAAAGACAACAGTTGCAGGAAGATAACAAGCAACAAGTCTTCTAGCTGATAGCTACAAAACGTTAGCAGATAAAGCAGCAGGCGGTCTCAGCCTATCCGCTGACCACAATCCGTTCTGTTGCTGTTGTCTGACTGCTACAGTAAAACTCTTGTTGGTTGTGTGTCAGAGACATCAAATATCTTTTTGTATAGCACATACTATACATGAAAAAACTGCTACTATTGCTTGCAGTACTGCACAAGTAATAAACTAGCTATATTAGTAATGATCACTACTGCCTTTACTTATGCTCCGAGTACTACTTTCATTGGTGCTTTTACCATTTGTGCAGCTACTACTGCTACAAATAAGTGCCAAGACAAAAAAATAAAACTCAGGCAACTAGCAGAAACAAAGCAGCCACTTCTCCACAGAGGTGGTATACTGTATGGAGTGGTTCAGTGTTTTAAACACTCAGGAAGCTCTGGCAAATATTTGGATGACATTGTTGAAATCAGTATGCAACAAATCCAACTACTACTACTACTACTACTACTACACACACACAGCGATTTGACCCTTTAGACGGGAACTATTACTACTACTACTACTACTACTACTACTACTACTACTACTACTGCACAGCATGTTACCCCAATGCTAAGAACCTGTTAACCTTTGAAAAATAGATGTTAACCGTGTAAGAGGTGCGACCAACCCATAATTGGGCCTGGCAGGTTTATCAGCTGATATTAGCTTATCAATGATATATCGGTATCAGTGTATAAGTCTGCAGAAAAGTAACAAGAAATTGTAGCAAAACTAAAATGTCACACTCAGTAGCTAAAAAGTAGCTACAGTTCTTTAATAAGCAATTGTAAAAGGAGCCTTGTCAAAAATGTTTAGTATGTTATAAAATAAAAAATTGAATTGAATTGTTAATGACGTTAAGACGAGTGTTGTTGAGTAGTGAGAGTAACAAATCATTATGTTATTTTAAAAAAACAATAATTTTTCCTTGTTATCAAAGAAAGGTTAGAAGATTATCCTCCTTCCTCTGACTTTATATTTCAAACATTTCTCTGGTAACGACCTCCTATTAGTGAAATGTAGAAAGAACAACGAGAAAAGGCTTTAATGAGCCACACCGCTATAAATACTGTGCAGCTTCCATAATCAATAGAGAGTAGATGTTGCAGAATATTATTTTAAGAAAGAGAATAAGTTTTATTTGGATTGTAGTATAATTACAGCGTTATATGTTAGCTGTGTAACTTGTGATTTTTGTACAGAGAATCTGGCCAAATCTTTGCTCATGAGGCTCTGGGGAAAAACAGAGTGTGCACATCGGTCACATTTTAGCTGGCTGTGCTTACTAGCATCCTCCATGACTCCATGGTATTCAAAACAAGTAGTGACAGCTAAATAGTAGGCTAGTGTGTACAGGCAGAGGCCGCCCACGCAATACAGCCCACCTGTTAACTGTGTTTGTGTGTGAGAGAGAGACTCAGACAGCCATAATTAAAAGCTGTTGGTAGCTAAGCTGATTTATGGAGGATTTAAAGGCAACCAGGGCCATGCTGCCTTGTTCACCTTTTCTATCCTCTGTTTTCTCATCGCCATCCCCTCTTTCCACTCATCTACTTAACAGTTCCTCTCTGACACTTTTTTTATCGCCTCAATTACTCTCTCTCGTCACCTCTCTTCTTTTCCACTCAGATGTTTCCTCTTCAAAACCCCTTTTTCTCTCTATGACTCTTCTTTCCCTCTCCAAAACCACTTTACCACTCCTCTACCCCTCCCTTCTATTCTAATGTCTTTAGGTCATGGCACATGCAGTAACGTCAGTATTTATCAGTCATGCTTTAAGCTTGTTCATAACGGCTGTATTTTCAAAATCAAGGAGAGGTATAGAAATTACGTGTTCGGATCGGTGGGCTGATTTGGATTGGAGTGGGATGAGGGTTTTTTTATTTAACCTTTATTTAACCAGGAAAAGTCCCATTGAGTTACAGTAACTCTTCTCCCAGGGAGTCCTGGTCAAGACTGGCAGCAAAAAGTTTCAAAATACATAAAAGACAGGACAAAGATTAGATACTACACCACAAATCTCTGTACATACACTATACATACTAGAACACAAACAATACATTACACTTAACTTAAGCTAATACAGACATACAACTTAAAAGGCACCCAGTTAAAAGCAATCACACTGTTCAGTCAGAGTTGACTTTAAAAGGTTTTTAAAAGTATTGAAAGGTGGAAGTGATTCTAGATTGAAGGTGTTTTGGAGTTCATTCCAGACATCTGGTGCATATGATGAGAAAGCTGTTTTACCAAGTTCTGTTCTTGTTGATGGAATAATTAATAGTATTTTTTTTTACGACTATGGTAAGTAAGCAAATTAGCATTGGCAGATACAGCTTTGCCTTTGGCTGAATGAAGAATGAAGAATGATGAGCTGCGCAAACGTAATATCAATAATGCCTGTCCTTAAAGGAGCAGCCTTTCCTTTTTTGTCTCCAATCATCCATCATTCACAGGGGTGCCACCACTAACAGTTATTTCCATTATTGATTTATCTGTTCATTTTTTTAAATAACTGATTAATTGTTGAATCTCTAAAGTAGTGAGAAATGCCAACCACGAGGTCCCATAGTTCATGGTAGCATTCTCAAATTGTTAGTTTTTTGCCAACCAACAGTCCAAAACCAAAAGATGCACACTGCATGGCCAAAAGTATGTGGACACTCAAAACATCACACCCAAATGGGATATTATTATATCTCATTTCAAAACTATGAGCACTAATCTGCTGCTATAGAAGACTCCACTCTTCTGGTTTCAGACTTTCCACCAGATTTTTGCCACCTAAATAGGAAAACCATTTCTTTATCAATCTCTTTTTGTGCACAGGGGCATTGCCATGTTTAGGTAAATAATTGTCTACAATATCATTATATGTTTCATCTGAATTAGAACTAATTGGTTAAGGCTGTCCACTCTTAACCATACTGTATAGTGTATTTCTGTAAATCACTATACCCTAAATCATGCTGAGTGTAGCTTTAGAAGTTGATATTCAAGTTTGATCCTGATGCTTTAGCGATACAGCCTTTTTAGTACATTCCAATAAAGCAGTGACTGAATTTAGTCGAGGTTAGAGAGAGAAGGTGGGAAGAGTGGTGAACTTCACACCCTCTCTCTAATTAGATTTAATGACTTGGATAATTCCCATTATATAAATGAAAATGACCCTCTGAAATATTTAAAGTCTCCCTCCCCCCCTCCACCACCCAGCCATCCCCCAGGGATACAATCAACAGAAGGGGCAACATGTGCAAAACGCAGCATTAAATCAATAATGTACAATGTCCCACCGCAACTCACAACCTGGATTAACAGGCCACACACACACACACACACACACACACACACACACACACACACACACACACACACACACACACACACACACACACAGAAAACTGTAACTGCCTGAACAACATGCTTTCCCCTGAAGCAGGCAGATGTATTGATAAAATAAATATGCACACACACACACACACACACACACAACACACACACACACACACACACACACACACACACACATACCCGTTAGGAAAACGCATGCACTGACCAAAACATATGGGAAATCAATATATCTGTTAAAGGATTCTTCAGCAACGTTTAACCCCCCGAGGGTGCGTGATGATGGATGAGATTTTTTCTGTATGGTCTCCGTGTTTGCCCGTCTTTTCATTCCCCTATGTCCTTTCTTTGTCCTTCCCCATCTAAAAAGAATTATTTGCAATTGCAAAGGGGTCAGTCTCCTTCCAACTAAAGCCCCTTTCGGATATACACTCCAACTTAACGCGTCAGTCTCACATCTGAACACGCACCCTGGTCAGACAAGGTCAGACAGTACATTTCCGCATCACCTTTACAGTTTTTTTTCGATTGCTAGACGACAGTGGGCACAACTGGAGTCACATGTGCAAAACTCAAACTACAGTCTGCACAGCAGCAGTTCATGTGGACCAAACTCTAGTTCGTTTTTCATTGCTTGAACACAGTTTTCAAAACTCTACACACTTATCCCATGACTTTAACCACAACGTGCACAACACTGTAGATTTACAGCACTTTGTTCAAATGCTAACACACTGCTGTCAAAACTGTTAACCACACATTCAAAACAGAATAGATTTCAGTCTGGTGCCTATCAAACACTGCTGATTGCAATTTTAGCTGAAAGCCTAAGCAGGTGTCTTATTTTAGACTAGTTAGTGAACATATATGGTATTTATACAGAGAAAGCTCAGAAAGACTTTTTTTGTATACAAATACCAAATAAGAATTAAACAATTATACACTGTACCGTTTGAGAGAAACAGGTAAAAGAGCAAAGATACCAATATGTCCAGGTAAGATGTCTGAGGTTATATACACAGCTATAAAAAAAGTGAAAAACACTATATCTTTACAATAGTAAAACTGCGTTCTTACTGTTTTTCAGAAAGTAATGGCGGTGAAAGCAATAGAAATACCACATTCATTAGTATTTAGAGATGATGCAGACATCCAATGTGATGAAGAAAACTTGCCACATGATGCTGGAGCGAGGCAGGATTAGTCACACTATTCTTTGGTACTGTTACGTATGTACGTTTAGTTTTTTTCCCCAGTAATTCCATAAATTACTAGAGACAACATACTTTATTGAAGAAAACTGCTGATTTTCATTCCTTCTTTTTTTACCTTTTGTAAAAAGGTAACACCACTACTCAATAGTTTATTTAAGGAAAAAATATAGATTGTATACAATCTATATTTTTTCCTTAAATAAACTATTGAGTAGTGTCAAGTCACTCAAATTGTTCAAACAGTAAAGATTATAAAGTTTGTAATTTCTGTATTGGTGTTTGACGCTAGTGTTTTTACCCTCAGTGTGTTCTGAGTGACAGTGTGTGTTATCTCAGTGAGGCTTGTGCATACTGTTTGGCTGCACTGAGCCTGTTTTGCAGGAGATGTGAACTGTTCAGCTCAGGTGACTGTTGGTAGTGCAGACTGTAGTTAGAGTTTTGCACATGTGACTCCAGTTGTGCCCACTGTCGTTTAGCAATCGGAAAAAACTGTAATACAGCACAAGTCTGAACTCAATGCTGTCAGATTAATGTAAAGGCTGCAGCAGCACAAAGTGAAACATACAGAGACAGAGAGAGGGAAAGAGAGAGATTAAATGCATGTGTGGTACTGCCTTCTAAGATCATTGTTTATAAATGTATTATCTCAATCATAATTCTCTAATGCACAAACTCAGTTTAATAAACTATTAAACACTGAAAGACACCATCTTAAGGCATTGAGAATATTGATCTTTTCATATCAGATAAATCTATAAAAACTATTTATCCATCTTAGTGCTTAGTTAAAAAACCCTGTTATAATAATAATTTGACCAACAGTCTCTCTCTATGTATTTCCAATATTCATTCATCCTAACTGCGTGGCTGAATTCATTAATATTCAAAAAATGTCTTACATACAGCATGTGAGCAGAATTAAACAAGGGTTGCATTTTGGCGTATCATTCAATGCTTGTGCACTGTCGGCTATTATAAAAAGCAGCAGACTTCATTACCAAATAAAACTGAAAACGGCTTTGAAAATGTATCACGTGTATCACCAGACCTTTGCGACTGTATCCCCTTTTTACTTTCTGGCCTTCCTTTAACATGCAGTATTCGTAATGTATTGGAAAAACATCAGAACGATTTGTCAAACAATGTCAAAGGACCAAAGCCATAATAAATTTAAGATTAGATAAGATTGTTTCATGGCATTTCCTCCTCTTAATTTGATGAAATCACCTCCTGTTTGTCCAACATTCCCTTTCTGGTTAGCCTGCTGACACAGAGCCCCCTTTGTACAAACCGCCCTTGAACAACAAGAAAGACCTGAATACCAGGGGACACCCATGTTGTGTTAGGGGTACACACAAACACCATTAAAACACAGCCTTGAGGAAGGTTATGGTTTAGACCAAATTCACTTTTTAATGGCATGCCTGAGGCTAACTAGCTTCCAGCCTGTCTCGCCTTTTAGGGAGACAACAGACGGTTTCTAAGGGGCTCAACAGAACAGAGACTCTTTATAGTGGGTGGTTTACTTGCAAAATTGCTATATTTTGATCTTTTGTTGTTCTTCATTAGCTACAAGCTAATGGAGCAAAGCTAGCTTACTTGCTCAAAGCCTGCAGGGGCCACTCAGCTTTAGTTTTTAATCCAATGGGACATTTAAGTGTCTTCATGGCAAAAACAAGCAGAGAATGCACAGATGAAGCAGTGAAAGGGCTGATGTGTTTACTGTCCAACTGCCTGGATGTATGTCAAAGCATAGCCTAATGTAACCGGAGCGGGAGTTCCCCTCGAGGGCGGCTTGGGTGTCGTTTTTCTGGACTGGATATGAACAAAGTGCCCGTCACTCAGTCCTCTCCCAAATCCTTTTATCCCTTTGTGTGCCCTTTTTCTACCCTACGGTGGGTTTCAATAATCTGAGCTTTACTCCATCGTTCCAACTTTCTCTTTCTGCTTACTCTTGTACATTTTCCCTCCATCCGTCTTTCTACGTGGCTCCGTCTCTTATCTCCCACCACGTCATTTCTCCAACTGTTCCTGTCTGATTCAATATAGTGACTTCTTTGGATTAATGTTTCTCAGTGTTACACCAGTTTAAATGATGATGATAAATGATTTTGTCGATAATATTTATTTATGGGCAACACTATGTTATGACATGAAAATGCTCTGAACATTTTTTATTTTTTTTTTTAGATTATTTTTTGTGCATTTTTAGGCTTTTATTGACAGGACAGCTGAAGAAATGAAACGGAAAAAGAGGGGGGATTGACACGCAGCAAGGGGCCGCAGGTCAGAGCCGAACCAGCACCTGCTGCCTCGAGGAGCAAACCCCTGTATATGGGCACCTGCTCCACCAACTGAGCCATCCGGGCGCCCTGCTCTGAACATTTTTAAGAGCCTGTTTCATGCCTGCTATTTCATCCTTTCCTCTCCATTTCTATCACCTTCTCTCTCTCTCTCTCTTCACCTCCCCTCCTCTCGCTACGTTTTCCATCACATGTCCCTGGTCTCTTTCCAGGAATTGGGCCTGGTCTAATTCCCCATTACTGAGATTGATGGACCAGGGGCTCAGTACAATTGCTGGCTGGCTGTAGGTAACTGTGTAAGCAGCCAGCAGGATTGTAAACGCTTCCTATCCTTGCTGTAGTTTTCACTGACCTATATCAGTCTATTTTTAGTTGATGTGAGTATTAGAATTTGGTATAACTTTACAGTTGTACAGGCGTTGAGTTGCTTAAATAACAAATCGGTGTCTGTTCAATCATCAAGCAGATTGACTTTTTCTTTTTACTGAATCAGATATTAATTTAAATAATCCTAGTTTCGTTTTGGTCATAAATGTATTTGTATTTAAGTTATTTAAAACTAGTTGTTCTAGACACTAGCATTGGTTGTAATACTAATACTTTTTATGCCTTTCCTTATGAAGGAAAGCATGTTTAATAGTTGAATGGAGTTCAATATTTTCTGTCTAATCTGTCTTTTATTTTGTTCAGACCATGTTGAACTGATAACTGTTGTATACATATTAAAAAAAAACAATTGAAAGTTTCAAAACATTAATACAACTTTTTGACATCAATTTATTTAAACAATACTACAAAACTGCTCTATCACTGAGAAGATTTTTTGGAGTTTATGTTCCTGCTTCCAAGGGTAAAATATAATAACGGTAATATATGTAATATACGTATGTGAATGGCTTCACATCACTCAGACTATAATCCTTATTTAAGCTGCAGTGCAAACTCAGCCTGTATGTGTTTGTGTCAGGGCAACATGAAAGCTCCCACTGTCCTTCATTCCAAAAATAGAGCATAGAAAGCCCTCTTTGTGTTTGTTCTTTCAATTAACGGGACAGTTCCATAAGAGTGTGGTGTTTCAGTCAGCTGTGTTGAGTGACTAAACCAGTCAGCTATGACATTAGGACATGTAGCTGTCAAAAAGCCAAATATTTTGCTCTGTTTCAACAGTCAGGACATCCACCTACTTTGCATATAAGAACAAGGAACAGTGTGTGTGTGTGTGTGTGTGTGTGTGTGTGTGTGTGTTTGTGTGTGTATGTGTGTGTGTGTGTGTGTGTGTGTGTGTGTGTGTGTGTGTGTGTGTGTGCATGTGCGTGCACACATGTTTTCCCAACACTCTTTGTGCACTCTTGTAACACTGATTACTTCTGACTGAGATAACTGATGACAGACTCTGGGCTCACTTAAAAAGCAGATATAGCAGGTATGAATGGCACCAAAACATCAGCTCCATCCCGCAGTTGTAGTCAATCTCTTTTCTAAGCCATAAACTTTGACCTCTAAATACTATTCAATGATAGCAAACAAAGAGAATAGTTTGAGCTGAGCTCAACAGTTATTGTACCTTTCTTAACTAAACTGATAATCTTAGCTGCAATCAGTAAAGAATGATTGTAAAAGCCTTGGTTTATGTTGTTGGCCTGCGTTTTCACGGCAGGAACTCTGTCTTGAATGTTGTAAAGAACTAGATGTAACTAGATGTGACACAAAACTGGTGGATGTGTGTGAACAACCCTGAGTAGCACTGTGAATGCAGTTTAGCTTGTTTAAAGCTGCTAATAAACAACAAATTAAGCTTTCTGCAGACACTGGCTTGGTTTATTGGCTTCTTTGCTTGCAGTTTAAATTGTGTTTTATGCCTTGATCAGACCTGCTACTCAATTGAATCAGCCATTGCAAAGTTATTATACACTCTGGTGAAAGAAGAATATTATCCATTGATCACGTTATGCTGGTTTCAATGCCTGAATTGGAAAAACTCAAAAGACTTTATTGGCACTGTCAGTAGGAATGGTAGCAAGCTGCTACCCGGCGCACAGACACCAAATAGACCAACACACTAACTGTGGTAAAGGTCTTATTTTTCAACAATAGTCAACTAGGTATATGCCATAACAATGGGATCTAATAATTACAAGAAGGCATGGATTTCAGCTTTAAGATGTTACTACCACATCTACCACAAGTCATTTATTTTGTCATAGTGCACCAAAATGCAGATTTAAACTTAAAGGAGCCACAGATGTTGCGGAAATGTAATAACTGTTAATGTAAGGCAACAACTCCCTGAAATTCTGCAATCTGAAACTGATGAATGCAGCAGATAAGTGGGAAAACCTTGTGGGATAAAAGAATAGCAATAGAGGCAGTAACTTTCTACATGAGAGGTTCGCAGGGGTGGTGCTATATCAACCACTAATCTCCAACATGTTAGGTACCTACCGGTTTGGGCATCTTTCTCCTCTCTCCGCCCGTCCCCTACTGTTAAAAAAAACTGAAAGAAGTTGTCCTCCGTCTTCCTGCCTCTCTCCGGGGCACCAGCGCCTGGGGGACACAAACAAAAACAAATGCACCAATGTCATCAAACACATACCATGACATCAGATTGTATCCTACAGGCTGTCATGCAGTGCACTTTTCTATATCTCTGCTTCTATTTTGTCTTTTGTCTCTCTTTACATCTAATTGTCACTATTGAAAGAGACAATGACAGGAAACAATCAAAGGCAAGATTCAAAAGTCAGAGGAAAAACAGTGAAAGAGAATAATAAACTAGCGAGAGAGTTAGATTAGGATGAAGCAAAACAGAGACAGAAAATAAAAGAATATTAAATAGGAATATGAAGACACTTCACATCGATTTCAAGTGTCCTCTGTGGTTTCCCATTGTGGACTCCAACCAATTAAAGAGTTTAAAATGAGAAAATACAGCCTAAATGTGGCAACAAATCTGTCACATGCTAACATTCTGAAGGAGCACTGACGGGAGGGGTGTATTTGATTGGGTGTTCAAATATCAACAATCTTTCTCCAGAATCGCAGACTCCACCTCCTACACTGAAAAAATGGGAAATAGCAGGTCTTTGAATTTACAAAAACAAATTTAGAATAGGCCTATGCTACACAATTCATTTATATTCCTTTCAAAAAGATGGTTCAATCATGTAGACTTCAGTTGTTTTTGAAAAATGTTAACTGTATGGATTCCTTTTGCGTTGATTGAAATTGATTGAATTGAACATTTTAAATGATCGAATTAAGTCTGGTCACTACTGGAAATGGTATATTTGAATCAAATGGCGCCAGGAAGTGTAGGTGGCACTTCCCGGGCACTGCCAACCGTTTACTGTCTGTGCTGCCAACACAGTCAAACTGTTTCAACCATTGACATAGGCCTATATAAAACGTTTCAACGAGGACATCGCCAAAACAAGAAGAATGTTGAGCATGTGTTGACTGTGTGCAGGATTAATTCTACAGCAGCCATGTGTTGTCTCCTTCACGAAAAAGTAAGTTAACATCAATCAAAATTATCATGTTCATAATGTTTTTGTACTGCATGTAGGCCTAACAGTTACAAAAGTCCGTTCACTTGTTTGTGCATTCTATAAATATATCGGTTTTCTTATAACTAAGTTAGCTAATACCATCACTAACTACTAACTACTTAGTTTAGCATTAATAGTTGCTCTTAATAGTTTATCCCCCCGAACGGTCCCGCTCCTAACAACGGTATTTCAATGTAGCTAACGTAATGTTAATGGCAGCCGGTGAAGAGGAGCCAGTCAGCATCATGAGTGTTAAGTGGTCGGGTTTAGTTCGCAACATTTAGATTACATTGATGCTGTTGTAACGTTACTTTATGTAACAATTAAAAAGGTCCTTCGAGTTGTTTGGGTATAACATTATATGTTGGTTTGCTAATAGCTAAGGTTAGCTAGCTGATAAGACCACTAGTTAGCTTACAAGTTCAATATAACATTGGGTAAGAACGAACGAGTGTTGTGTGAAGCTGTCGGTTATTCAGTTACAGACTGTGTGTGTGTGTGTGTGTGTGTGTGTGTGTGTGTGTGTGTGTGTGTGTGTGTGTGTGTGTGTGTGTGCTGCTGACATAAAAATGTAGTTGCCCCGATACATTTTTTTAACGTTAGCACAGTGTATAACATTAATGGGAACTCTTTGTCATTTTCCTAAATGCACTCTCTCCACTCCTGCACACTAAAGAAGCCCTCCATAAATCATTAAGTTTTCATATAAATGAAGCAGCGTTTTTAAGGTCTGACTCAAACTGGATTTTTAGCTTGCCTTTGTGTCTTTGTTGTGTGCTTTATTTTGTGTGGTCTTTTAATTATTGAGTCAATGTGCTTGGTTCACCTCACTGATTCTAAATGTATTCTTTCATAGGATCCTATTTGAACATCATACACAATCAAAGGCTTTTTAGTGGTAAGTGCTGTCATATTTCTTTTTTCTTTGTATATTTCCTAAAATAATTGAAAGTTACAGATGGAAACATTTATTTGTTTCTCAATTGTTTATAAATGAAAATGGACTTACTCTCACAGACATTGCCATTTTAAACAAGCCTTTAACAGTATCAGAAACATTAAAACACCAACTGGTTGTTTAGTGTTATTTCTTATGAGCGTGTTTTTGAAAAACCATTAAGATTTTAGAATTGTGGAAAGGTTATGTAAAATGGTAAAATATTTTACATACCACAATTTATTGGCAAGAACGGCATACAAATTTTAAGGCCCTACGTCTATTTATTTTTCATCTTTCTCCTACTATATTCATCTTTTTGTCTCAGTTTGAACCATTCCTCTATTTATTTTCTTACTTATCTTCATATTTGTATCTTTCTTTGTCTTTACTGTCAATCTCTTTCCTACAGGATTTGGAGTTGACAGCAAGGCTAGTACCTTTGTAGTAACCATGTTGTAATATTCTTAGAGAAATATGTACCCATATGATGGTGTACACCAGTAGTTGACTTCAAAGTGTAGTGTGTTTAAAAAAAAATGCAATCCACATGTTTACATATGTTTATTACAGTTAATAATAATTAAATAATCTAAGTACTACTAATTGTGGTAAAGCCACATTTTTTTTTTTTTTTATATTTCTGCAATCTGCACTTTAGTTTGTGTGATTTGTTTCTGACTTTCATATGAATGTTTACACCAGGCTTGGTCAGTGCTCAATATACTACTGGGATTGAAGTAGTTAAAAAAAGATGTCATTCATATAAATTCATGCATCACTTAATTTCATCATCACATACAGACCTGGCCTCCAGGAAAGAACAGTTTGTTTAATCTATCTAATCTTGTGTTGTTCATACTATACAAGGATGTATTACTTGTCTTCGTTGAATAATACAGAAGACAAAGAGCTTAAAAAATAAATTGCAATCACAATATTTGTGGAAAAAAATTGCAATTTGATTATTTTCTAAAATCGTTAGCCCTACTTACTACTACCTTATGATTTAATACTTGTGTATTTGTTTCTCGATTGGTCTTATTGACTGCCCTTTTTTATATACATATATAAATAGGGCATGGATGAAGACGCCATCAAAGAGGCCATTGAAGACACCAGTGCTGGGATTTATGTTCTTAAAGAACATGCTTCAAGTGATGAACCAGGGGACATCAGAACTGTCCTTGAAGGCATCAAGATGTTGCAAGATCTTAATAATGTAGCATTACCTGCTACGCTGTTTGGACTAATGTACTGTATGTCCTAAACTTCAGCTACCCTGCTGGCCTTTGTTATACCTTTTTGAGGTAATCCAAAAGATTTGCATGGAACTTGATGGAGGGAAACTTTCCACAAGGCACTTGCTCTAAAAAAACAGGCTCTTCCAGTGAAAGGGCCAGAGAGACTGCGCCATCAACCAAACAGCGTAGTTGTTCCTAAAGGCATCGTTGGTATGGCTGTACCCTTTGGACTAGTTTTTTTAGTTTGAATTAGCTGGACAGGATTTGCATTGAGCTGCATGGAAATAACCTTTTGCAAGCAAAAGTTTTATCTCTAGAAAACAGACTCCTTCATTAAAGACTGAGCGGTCAGCGATAAACCAACAGGCATCTTTGGTTCTGCTATACCAGATGGAATTTTTTTTTACACAGGGTTAATATTTTTCGGCATTTGAAAAACTACTTTGAAAACAGAGTGCACAATTTAAAGGGTAACTTCAGGTTTTTCAACCTGGACCCTATGTTCCTCTGTTCTTGTTACTGATGGGAACTACAATCTTCGACATTGGTCCAGTACAAAGCGAGTAGGCCTGTCACGATAACAAGTTTTGCTGGACGATAAATTGTCCCAGAAATTATTGTGATAAACCATAATATTGTCCTCCTGAGACCGTTTTCATCTAATATAATGATAATGGCATAATAATACAGGTCCAAGTTTTTTTTTTTTTGTGCGATTAATTGATTTATTGACTATCTCAACGGGCCTAAAAGTGAGATCGCTTCAGTCGGCAACTGCCAAACAAGCTTGAATGTAAATAGGACAATTGCGCACCTTCAATTTATGGCCAAGTGCTACTTGTCGTACAACATTACAGAGATAGACCTTTTTGTTAAAGAGTAAGATCCTTTTTGTTTAACATGAAACAGCCCTGAAATCACCATCACCAAACCCACCAGACTTAAAGTACTGTTTAGGATCTTACTCTTTAACTAAAAGGTCTGTCTCTGTAGGGATCCTTTCCATAATGTTGTCAGACACTTAGAATAATAATCTGAGTCTGTCAGCAGCAACAACAGTATGAGTTGAGTTGCATGGTCAGTTAGTGGACACTAACTGACCATGCACAGTTGCAGTTACATTTCAACATACAACTGTATTTACCTACACACACAACAAGGAACCAACCGATGGCTACATTACATTTGGATAGAGTTGACTTTCATAAATCATGTTAGCTTTAGAGACCCCACTCGGGTACCAGGGACATGATGAAATTGCCTTAAAGTTACATAATACCTTTACATAATACTATCTTTAAGAAGTCAAGTTGCAGTTACAGTCTAAAATCAGGTATCTGAAACATGATTTAATCACTTAACATTACATAATAATTTTGTATTGCAGTTACAGTCTAAAATCAGGTATCCTGAACATGATTAAATTACTTAACATTACACAATAAATTCATGTTACTGTAACGGAAAAAGGAAAGGGAGTGTTCGGACCTGCCCCCACTGCTAAAAAAAAATCCTAAAGGAAACACTGTCGTCTTAGATTTTGGATATCGTAATATCATAATATGGCATAAGTGTTGTCTTTTCCTGGTTTTAAAGGCTGCATTACAGTAAAGTGATGTCATTTTCTGAACTTATCAGACTGTTCTAGCTGTTCTATTATTTGCCTTTACCCACTTAGTCATTATATCCACATTACTGATGATTATTTATCAAAAATCTCATTGGGTAAATATTTTGTGAAAGCACCAGTAGTCAACACTACAATGTCATTGCGTTATCGATATTGAGGTATCTGGTCAAAAATAGCGGGATATTTGATTTTCTCCATATCGCCCAGCCCTATGATCAATTTATAATTTAATCTAGTCTATGAAATGTCTTCAATTGCATGTTTCATCCAATCAACACTTCCAAGTCTAAAGATATTCCGTTTATTATAAAACAGAGAAAAGCAGCAAATCTTCACATATGAAAAGCTTGAACAGCATATTTACTAGAAAAACTATTATCTCCGATTGCTATCCACGTCGTAAGATTGTTTTCAGCATTTTGAATACATAGGTCTGGTGTGCTCTTCGACAGCTGTTTCCTCATGCAGCATCACTGAAAAGAAAAATTTTAATTGGCCTGGAACACAACTTAATCCAGTTGAATCTCGCTCTCTTCCTCCAAGCAACGCTGCTACTGAGCTCCTCTACGCTACAGCTCAAAATGAGTCAAAATAAAGTGTATGAAGTGTATTTTACCAGCATAAAACAAAACATGCTTAATAGTAGTTTGGAAAAGACAAATGAGAAATGGGGAACAGGCAGTTACAGAGATAATTGGGCAAGTAGCTGAGAGGAAATAAAGAGAACCCAGAAAATAGAGACACAAATAGAAACAGATACGTAGAGAGAGAAAAATAGTTTCCGCTTCCCTCTAATTACAGGATCTCTTTAAGGTGACCTTTGACCTCCTTACTGTCAGTTTTCTGAAGTGATGGTTATATGCAAATAGTGGATTCATCTAGAATCTGAAATAGAGAGAGCAGTTGGTAGGTGTCCCATAGGTGCCAGATCTTTGTGATGTGTCAGGCCAGAAATAGACCTTTCTCAAGTGTCAGCACAGAGAATTAAACCAGGCTCAATCAAAAGCTTATGCTCAGTCTGAGGACAGAAACAAACCTAAAACCAACGTAACACTGGAAGATTTTGAATCTAATTTAATGTACTGGGTATTGAAATGCTTTAAGCAAACTGTGTATTGTGTATTTTTTGGCCTCGATGATTTGTGAACTGGCACACAGAAATATTTTGTACGGTTTGTGGTGAGTTCTAGGTCATGAAAAATAAAGAGTTACTATTATTTTTCAGTATGTTTTTCAAAGTGGCTTGTCTCAGCACTGTACCCAAATGGTGTTATAGGTCATAATATTTGGTGGACTTTACTAGCATGCTTTCCAGTAATTAACTTACAAAGAAACCAAAAAGACTCAACCACATATGACCATATGTGTATGTTGAACCTCTGCTCTGACTCATTTATGAACTAGTATCTCTTGTGAAAATGTGATTAACTTTCAATTAGAAACTATTTATAACCACAGAGTTGTGTAGCTCACACAAGTTGATGTAGGTCATTTCATAGTGCCTCTGTAACTGTCCTAAATGTTTCCATTTCTATTAGAGTCCGTGAAAGTCAATTCACGCGCAATAATGGCATACGAATTGGCGTGTCATACATACGCCACTTCTTGAGATCAGTCTGCTAAAGGGGAAATTTTAGGTTCACTTAAGAGAGCATGAAGAATATACTTTAAAAAGAGTGTCCTAATTCAGCCGTAATTCTTTCTTTCCCATTAGTGTTCAGGAAAATCCCTTTGATGTACAACATAGCTGAGGGTCCTGCAAATCACTGCTCAGCTCAGTCAGACCTTCCATCATCCCATCAGTGTCCTTATAGGGCCAAATCCTCAAGGTATATGAGGCCTGGAATTATGTCTTTGTTTAAAGTGAGCACTGGCAATCAGACCGACCTCATTCTCAAGACACAAAAGCAGCTCAACTAACTCAGAATTGTCATTTAGGCTAACTGTTCTCCACACCACCATATACACTGGAAACAGTTCAAATACAAGGTGAAAGACAGCAGAATTCCATTTTGATCTCAATCTAAAAAAGGGAACAATAAAACTGTAATGTTTTTTTCTATTTCACTATATGCTATGATACAAACAGAGATTTTAACATGTACTATCTTCTATACTAAATTCAAAGAATTATATACACTATCTCACATTCCTTAAAGCTTTAGTGCGTAACTTTTTATATTATTAAACGTTACATTCAAGCCAATGCCAAAGGAGTTGCTACAAAGCTAATTAATAGAGATGCACCGATTGACCGGCTGGTGACCGGAATTGGCCGATTTTCACGTATTCAGACATGACCGTCGACCAACCGGTCAGTCTGACATATGCCGATTTTATGCTGGTCAAATGCTTTAATTAAATACAGTGTTTCCTCATGTTGATTTTACCAGCCAGCCACAGTCAAAATTTCCGCACCGCCGCTCCTGCAGCTGTTTACTGAAGTCAAGCGAACTATCATCCGCTCTCTCTCCCCTGTAGGGTGCTTTAGGGTGAGCAACTGGAACAGTGACAGGACGTCATCACTCGCGAAGTCATGGCAACCAAATAAACAAAAGGGCGAGTACTACTTGTCACTCAATCTTAGGCAAAGTGACAAACAGCGACAAAAGCTGCGACATGAAATCTGCCTCTGACTCCCCGTTGCAGGAGACGCTGTATTCCTCCGACACGCTGTATTAACGTTACGGTTTTAAAACAGTTTTGCCACCAGTTTTGCTGTCATTACTTCCTCATGGGGAAGGCAACAGAAACTATGCCCTATAGCTTTAAGTGTTTGATATTAGTCTGAAGAATGTTGAGCACACATTTCACTCTTAGCAATAACAGTTCTAGTAATAGTTGTAGTGTAACAGCATTGGTAGCTTTAATGTTACTGGTTATTGACAGTGGCAGCAGGAACAGTAGAGTTAGTAGGAAAATCTTCTATCCCCAGGTCATTTCATATCTCGATACCAATCCAATATCATGGATACTAGTAATTCAATAATAAAATAGTCTAAATAAAGCATTTATAAATACACAATACTTAATGTTAGCAAAACAACACCTCCATAATTTGCTCTCATGTGCAAGGATCAAAATGTAAAGCGTTGTCACATTTTTATATTGTTTTGATGATATATATTATCATAGCCCAGCCATAAGAGGCAGTAACCACATTCTGCACATCCTTAATACTGAGACTCAAACCAACTTGCAACATGACATGTATGTTTGCAGACAATTGTTTAATAAATTTCATCTACCAAAAAATACCCTAATCCAAATTTGCCCCAAACCCGGAGTTTACGCAACATAACAGCCCAAACCCTCTCGTAGTGACCAGTTTCAGTGATTTTCATTTTGATTACTGCTGAAGCCAGAACAATTTGATTAGGTCGATCTTCTGGCCGGTCAGTGGATTGAATCAGCATCATTTATAATCTTAATAAAATAAACGGAGTGTCTAATTGCACCCCCGGTACGAATAGCCTCAGCCACACAGCTGAGCTATTCCGACCCTGTGACGTAACAACAAAAACAAGTTGCCGCGTGCACCGAAATCATGGCGGACGTTCGTCTTCCATGACCGCAAAAACTGGCAAAGTTTTGTCTCTAAAGTTGATAACAATTGCATTTCTAGCAGAAAATGGATACTACAGTTGCGCTTTCTGTTTTCAGTGAAAGCATACAACCGTTAGTTTGTTAGCTAGTACCTATTTTTTTGTATACAGTACCGTTACCTAGCAACCGAGGCTTGAAGAAATCAAGTGGTACAGTTACACTTTATACTGTAAGAACTGCTAGGTGAGTGGTTAGTTCAATACCCTGGTAGGGTGAACTTATTTTTTAAATTTTGGATAATTTGCATGCAATTGCGCAAGTCAGGGCCCGCGAACACAAAATTGTATTTTATTTTTTGCAGGGTGGTAGGGGAAGACTCATGAATATGCCTGCTCTGGTTGGGTTAGTTAGGTTTAGGCAACAGGAGTGGGATTGGTTATGGTTAGGGTAAGAATGTCAGGGCGATAATATTCCAAAAAGGTGTAATACATGAGTAGTATGGATAACTGTGTGTAACTGTATGCCAAGGTACTGTAAATGCACATGGGTGCAAATAGCATACATTGATATTTGTACCAGGGGTGCAAATAGCATACACTGCTAATTGTACCAGGGGTGCAAAAAGCCTCACCCTAAAATAAATCAATTGTTACACCTCAAAGTCCCATGGTTTCTGGCAGTTTGGATGCAGCCTTGACAGATAAAAGCTTTAATATCAGCCACACATACAAGTCAAGACACTGAACCTTTATCAGTGCAAGCCCCTTGACTAGAAGTCTAAAATCTAAAACAAACTTAATAAAACTGCACAACATGCAGCATGTGGCAAGTTTATCAGCTGGGTCTCTCTGTGCAATTTTCCTCCACCTCTATCTCTATCTCCTTTTCTTGAAATTACACCTTATCTACAATAAGAGACAGTGAGGGAGTGAGGAATAGTGCATTGATGGGAGAAAAAGGAGAAAGAAGGGAGAGACATAAGAATTCAAAGCTTGCCTTGACCCACATACCTGCAACCAGGAGATGGGTAAAGAAACTGAATACTTAAATAACTTGCACACTTAAAGGTGTCTCGCTGAATGTAGAAAGTTAGACATGACGGCTCTCACTTTGAAAGTATAGAGTATGCACGGCTTTATTAAACCATGCTGCAAGTTATATAATATTCAGAGCAAGATAAACATATTCTTGCAAAATATTTCTTCCAGCTTTCAATCTCTTTCTCTTTCTTATTGTGTTCATTCTTCAGGTCTAACAGCCCTAAGGTTGAAAACATCAGCTATTTGGTCTCCTTCCAGCAAGGTGAAAGTGATTACCATCTACAAAATGTAATAAATTGAAATGCTCCAGGCTCTTATGGAAACACACGACACCATATCATACACACACCGACATGGTGACCTTTAGTGTGTGCTTTAGCTGAAAGCATCCGGTGCTTTCCAAAAGAACACAGGTCTGCTCTGTTTAGTAGCCCACTACCTTGTAAACCTGAATCTATAAGCCTTCAGGGTGTGTGTGTGTGTGTGTGTGTGTGTGTGTGTGTGTGTGTGTGTGTGTGTGTGTGTGTCCCTTCATTCAGTAAAACCAGAGGGTCGCTCCCAGGCGGATCCAGCTTCCAGGTCACCATTCATGCAGAAACAAACTCTGCTCTCTGTGCACATTACACTCTTTCATCTCTCTCTCTTGTTTTGCCCAAATCAATCTCAACACAATTTTACACACACGTTTATAGTGTCCTGTATGCCTGCTTTACAGATTCCTGCTCCTCCTCCTCTACATTCCTTTCCCTTTTAACAACTCTGCAAGTGGAGTTGGGTTGAGTTAAAGGAATACTATTCAGATTGAATTCTGACTGATTTATGGCAAAATTGTATGAGCAAGAAAATCAATCAAATTATGTCGAAAACCACCTTATTTTTTGGGCTATCAAAAGCAGTGTTTGTCACAAAAATAATTTTGTAACTCTGGTTAAAATATAAAATAAAGAACAATATAAATATTCTCTATCTTGCCATGTACATGTTGAATGCTGGCAGTTTATATTTGTGTTTACTGGAGTTGAACATGCTAACATTAGCTGACTCTTGGGTAAGGCTGTCACGATTTCGATTTGACATCGAAATCGACCGAAATTAAATCATTATTTCGAATTTAAAAAATAGAATCGTCGATGCTGCCACGCCCCCATGTCAAGTCTGCTCGGCTTGCCAAGTCGGAAAAAAAAAACAGAAAAAACACACGTGTAGCCTGCTCGAGGTAGCCCATTTCCTGATTGATTCTACCACCACTCCAATGGAGGCACTAATGAACTAGATTACTACACACACAGCAGCAGAAGAAGACCAGCTACACACAACAGAGCACACACCGATCGCACTCAGCTTGAGCGAAGCGATGCCGGCACGAATGAGGTAAAAAAAACAACAGGAGTGAGTCGGTTCTTTCTCCCGGCTCTTCGCTCAGTTCGTCAACACTAGTACTGAAGTGCTGCGAGTCAGTCAACGTCCTCTAATTTAGCTACAGCCAGTCAAAAGATAGCATGACAACTGCAGATGCAGGAGACCCATCGGCAGAACTTGATCCCCCTCCTCTTTCACCGAAGTCGCTGGTGTGGAAGTATTTTGGATTTCTAGTGAGTTATGTTGACAACGTTCGCATTGTCGAGAAAAAAGCCACAGTTTGCAAGCTCTGCTATGTACAATATTCTTCCACTGGCAGCACAACTAACATGGCAGTTAATCTGTGTGGTATATATGTTCAACTGTTCGGAAATAGTTTGTTAAGACACTTAATTGTTCAGAGAAGAATATGGACAAGGCTGTTTTATTGTTTTTTGTTTGTTTTGTTGTGAACTTGAATGTCATCTTCTGTGAAGAAGACTGCAGTTACAAAAGAGAAACTAGATGGCAGGTTATAGATATAACTTATTGTTACATTATGTTGTTAATAAATGTTTTAAATTTGACAATGTAGTGTGGTACATGGCATAGAAACCTGTGCTTTAAGAAAAATAAATGTAAAAATCGAGAATCGAATCGAACCGAACCGTGACCTTAGAATCGAAAATGTAATCGAATCGAGGATTTGGAGAATCGTACACCCCTACTCTTGGGTATCATGACCACAAGGACACCAACAATAATGCATTCTTACACCCTGCCCCAAGAAACTTCATCAGGTTAGACAGAATTAAATTAAATTAAGTTTGTTTTGATCAGTGATTAGCAAAATCAAATGTGTTTCTTAAAGGTCCCATGGCATTATTTTGACGGTGAAACCTCTCAATAAAGTAACACATATCCCTGTAGTTACTTGTGTAAGTGAATGGTCCCATGGCATGAACATTTCACTTTATGAGGTTTTTTAACATTACTATGAGTTCCCCCAGCCTGTCTATGGTCCCCCAGTGGGTAGAAATGGTGATAGGTGTAAACCGAGCCCTGGGTATCCTGCTCTGCCTTTGAGAAAATGAAAGCTCAGATGGGCCGATCTGGAATCTTCTCCTTATGAGGTCATAAGGAGCAAGGTTACCTCCCCTTTCTCTGCTTTGCCCGCCCAGAGAATTTGGCCCACCAATGAGAGAGAGACATCATGGCTTTCAAACGATCAAAGTGGCAGTTGGTCAAGGCCACACCCCCACCCTCCACCTTGCCCCCCCCCTCTCTCATCCTTAATAGCTACAGACACAGAAATGGCACATACTAAGGGAAAGCTCATTGTGGGACTGGCTCTAGTGGCTGTAATTCTGAACAAAGGCTGACATTTTGGGAAAGAGCCTTCAGATACAGTATTAGGGGACCACTAAGGTCTATATAAAAGAGACTTCAGATACAGTATTAGGGGACCACTAAGGTCTATATAAAAGAGACTTCAGATACAGTATTAGGGGACCACTAAGGTCTATATAAAAGAGACTTCAGATACAGTATTAGGGGACCACTAAGGCCTATATAAAAGAGACTTCAGATACAGTATTAGGGGACCACTAAGGTCTATATAAAAGAGCCTTCAGATACAGTATTAGGGGACCACTAAGGTCTATATAAAAGCATCCAAAGAGCACCATGTCATAGGAGCTTTAACAAATCCCCGTGTCTTCTACATTTGGAGCTGGTTCTAAATCATAACTGAACAAACTGATCAGGAAGGTTGGCTCCGTTATTGGCTGCTAACAGGACACATTTGAAGCTGTGGTGGAGAGGAGGTCACACATCATGGATAACCCCGACCACCCTCTCCGCCCCACACTGGTCCAACAGAGGAGCACCTTCTCTAAGAGGCTCCGACAGCTTCGATGTTGCACTGACCGCTACAAGAAATCATTCCTGCCACGGGCAATAACGCTTTTTAACACTTCATCACTGAGTGTTAGATAAGACTCATATACATCACAGCTGCACTAAGTGCAACTTGCATAACAGGTTTATTTACATCTTTATTAATACTATTTAAGTAGTTGTACATTTTTATTCCTAACTTGTATGTATTTCAAATATTTGTTCTTGTATTTTATGCTATTTATTATTTCATGTATATTGTATCCTATTATTACATGTATATTCTGTATGTGTGCAGTGTGTCTGATATTTTGCTGCTGTACCACTGTAATTTCCCATTTTTGGGATCAATAAAAGTCTATCTATCTATCTATCTATCTATCTATCTATCTATCTATCTATCTATCTATCTATCTTTCTTTCTTGATGCACAAGCCAGATTGCGGCTGATGTTTTACTGTTTCTCCTACATTTCTCTTCTGCTGGAATTTAGACTCTGGCAACTTCTTTCTCTGCCAGTCGTCTTAAATCTTCGCACAAATAAATAATTTGCTTCTTAACTTGGATCAAATATTTAACCTTCATTGATTTAATTGCCTCTATGATCTCAGAGCGGCCTATATATTAAAGGACTCCCACTAAGCAAGTGAAAGCATAGTGGCTGCTTAACCACTGTTTTGTTTGACGTGCTTGTGGTTGTGTGTTCTTGTGAGTTTGTTCCATCCTCGTGGGGTCCCAAATGTCTGCGCAAAGATATTCTAAGGATAAGAAAAATAGACAACAATTAAGTTTTTTCCATGTTAAAGTTGTGTCTTCTTTAATGGAAGAATATTTCATTTTTCTGTTATGTCTATCATTACGTGCGTGTTTGCAGAGGCTACAAAATGTCCTGCTGTTAGTGCCAGGGACAACACAAACACAACAGCTGTTATAACAGCAGGAAACGGCACCAACTGCTTTGCTTGACAACAAGGTTTTACTTGTACAACAGAAGAGCCAACTGATTCCTCGTGGAGTGTAAGGAGCAGTGTTTGTCAAACAAATGGCCTGCCCAGGGTGTGACCTGTGAACCCACAAACATGAACACAGCAAAATAATGCCGACACTTTAAATGCTGCTGCTTTGGCATAGAATATTTCTCGACAAAAAGAGGAACGAGAAGAAAAGAAAGAGAACAAGGTGGATATGGAGGAACATATAGAGAATCTGTCTGGATCTTGACTGTCAGCTGCAGCAGTTAAAGCAGCTAAAAACAAAACGCATGGATCCAAGTTCACCTAAATCTAAACTGACAGTCATCTCGAGAGTAAATATGGACATCCAAACCTTTGTGAAAAAATGATGCTCTCTCGTTTAGTAATCTTTTGATGAGTCCAACAACAACAGGGCAGTGTGGTCAACAATATTCATTTGATCAATATTTACTGGAATAAATATTCACTTCGCTAAACAAATGGTGACAAAAAATTTGAAAAGTTTTAACAGCTGTTAAAATTAATAGAAATATGAGATAATGACATCATCACTACCGAGTTGACAATCTTCCAAGTTGACTTAAAACGATTTCTATTGGTTATAATAGTTTCCATCAAACAAAAGCGCAGGAGGAATCTGGTTTTCAATACCACTTTAATGCAATTATCTTTACCACTAATTTGGAAATGATAACTAAATTGAGTGTTTAAATTATTACTTAAACTGTACATTTGAATGTCCCCCTGCAAACGGTGGGTCCAAGGTCAAGGCTACTTTTTGCAATTCAATTCAATTTATATTTATATTGTCAAATCATAACAGCCATGCTTTGGAGTGTCTGTTTTCCTATACACTCTACCTACATCACCCGATATCACAACCTACCTACATTCTTTCAAAATGGAAAGTTCATACATGATGATGAGCAGTGCAAAACACAAAAAATGGTTCATGTACTGGGACACACCTGAAACTTTAGTTTTCTGCACACTTTTCAGGTATTACAAATAAACAGCTAATCGTTTTCTTATAAATGGATGTGGATCATTTTAGAAATCACTCTGGGGCTTTCTAGTAACTGAATTTAAACCTGCACTGAGGTTGCATAACAACACAAAACAACAGAAGACTAACAAACTCTATGCTCTAGTAGTTCAGGTGAATGTGCGCGCCTGCAGAATAAAACTACATTCTCTAACCCTGATCTTGAGCCATGAGATTATTCAATAGGTTACAAAAAAAAAACGCACTGCAGAGAGAAATCTAAAACCAGCCGTCAAAGGTAGCCTATCTCATGTCATGATGCAGAGAGCCTCTCTCTCAGATGAGTTGTAATTTGGTCCCCGGGGGAGGCGGAGCCAAGAGCAACAGGAGGATTTGAGCGACAGGGGTAATATCCAATAAACTCACTTTCCCTGCTGTAATGAGGCCAATCAGAGTCTCTTATAACTTCCCTGACTCTGACGGGAGCATCTACTTGCGCCAGATGGACCGCTAGCATCATGTGTGGGCGCGCTAATGTGACTGTATTCAGGACTGCTGTTTACGTGCGAAAGCTAAACTAGTCCGTGTTCCAAGCGGTTTAATTCGGCGTGGTTTCCAGGGCGTTATTGTGTAAACTCACACAATATAACGTAGTTATGTGGGGAACCGAGTTTCCATATCATTTACAAACCAGCACCAATCTATTTGATGTAAATGTGCTTGTTTTATCATAGTAACAAGTGTCAGACTGTAGTTATTCACATGATGGACGCTAGTTGGTTGTTGTTTGTCTCTAAGTAACAGTAACTGCTTTGGAGGCAGACGCAAAAAAAAAAGAAATAGCGGTATTTGAATGGACCACAAGTAAGCTATTTAAGACCACGACGAAACGTGACCATGACTATTTACAGCAAGGGCCAAAACAGCTTTAAAATGTGACAACATGCTAGATACTGTATGTTTTAGCAGCTGCTTTTTAGCGGCTACATTGAAGAGAGAAAGGCGCGTCGTCAGCAGCAGCAGGACCCGCTGCAAAAGTTGCAAACGGCGCATGAAACATTCTTTCCGCTCCGAGCTTTATAAAAGAGCTGCAGAGCCCTCCAACATGAAAACGCCAACAGTAAACCGCTGAATGTCAACAAAAAAAGCTGAGCATAATAATGCTCGCCTATAGGTGTCAATGATGAAATGATTAGCCAAGCGCTCTGGGGCAAATGGCTGCAGAAATGTAAACAGTTCGTTTCAATCTGGATGCAGATACCGAATATGAGCGGTGGTCTGCGAACTGGTTATTCTGGGTGGGGAGATAACAGGCGTCTAATTACCCCGACTACTAATGTAAGCTCTGTTCTGTTGCATAACATTTAACTGACACACAGTACGTACCTCAGCGCAAAGTGACACCACTTCACTCACGCGTCCTCGTCCCGTCCTAAAATGTGCAAGACGCCGCTTAGGAGCAAAAACAAATGTGACCCACACGTCGCACCACGCCGTGTTTAGCCCGTCAGATAATGTATGTGTTGTCAAATAAGTTAGAAGGCTCGTTAACGGGCCTGCGTCAAAACACCTCTACCGGGCTCTCCAGCCCGGAGAAGAAAATAAATCTCCCCTCGCTTGAACGGCTTAAAGAAGACAGGCAGAGATGAAGGCGAGCAAACTCACCTCCTGGCTGCGCTGAGGATGTGTCCGACTGTCACCCCCTCCAGCTGGCAGCAGTACTTTATATATCCACAGCGAGTAAAAATAGAGCGTTTCACTTTCCGTCCTCGGCGATGTTTACCGGACAAGGTGCGTATAGCCTACAGACACTGTACTGTGATACGGGCTTCAGACTCCTACGCCAGGCGTCCACGACCGGAGAAGAGGTACAGACAGTCAATATGGCTGACGAACTTACCGTACCGAGGCGTAGTGAGCTGTGTCCTGCAGATTCACCCCCCTCCCTCACCCCGTGACTAAAACTCTGCAGAGCAGCCTGCTGCGGGGTCCCAAACTTTATCACACCCAAAAAGGAGACGTTTACACCGCACTGGTCCTTCTGTTCAATGTGTTAGGTCACACTTTATTTCGGATAGTTAACTGCTAATAGCTTAATACACTTACATACAGCCTTACATGTGCAAGGAAGCGGCTTATAAGGATGGAACAGTGCATGAAGTGTAAATAGATTCACTGCACTGCACTGCCTTTAGACACAAAGCTAGACTTTCCTAAATATGGATTCCCTGATAGTTGTAAACTTATCTCAATACAAAAAGTGTTATTTTGACGGTGAAACCTCTCAATAAAGTAACACATATCCCTGTGGTTACTTGTGTAAGTTAAAGGTCCCATGGCATGAACATTTCACTTCATGAGGTTTTTTTTAACATTAATATGAGTTCCCTCAGCCTGCCTATGATCCACCAGTGGCTAGAAATGGTGATAGGTGTAAACCGAGCCCTGGGTATCCTGCTCTGCCTTTGAGAAAATGAAAGCTCAGATGGGCCGATCTGGAATCTTCTCCTTATGAGGTCATAAGGAGCAAGGTTACCTCCCCTTTCTCTGCTTTGCCCGCCCAGAGAATTTGGCCCACCCATCATGGCTTTCAAATGAGCAAAGTGGCAGTTGGTCAAGGCCACACCCCCACCCTCCACCTTGCCCCCCCTCCCTCTCTCCTCCTCAATAGCTACAGACACAGAAATGACACATCCTAAGGAAAGCTCATTGTGGGACTGGCTCTAGTGGCTGTAATTCTGCACCAAGGCTGAATTTTGGGAAAGAGACTTCAGATACAGTATTAGGGGACAACTAAGGCCTATATAAAAGCATCCAAAGAGCACCATGTCATAGGAGTTTTAAGCCAACAATACCTCATGTTGCTGGGAAGTAGAGGTACACAAGAGAATGATGGCCATGGACCCTCGCCACCCTCCAAGTTTTCCTCTCATCTTCACAGAAGATATGTCTGCCTGTACACAAATTACATCCATTTACTGATCAGTCACAAAACCAATCAAAATTAATCGACAATCAGAAATCAGCTTCAGTGTTAGAGCATGCGGAAACAAAAAGAAAAATAGATCCCACTTTCTACAAAATAGCTAGCTTTGTGTCTAAAAGCTAGCTTTGTGTCTTTGTATCATAGCGGATGGTGTAAACACTACACAAACCTAATCCAAGAGTGTAGTCTCATAGTTACTTTTATGTTTTTCATTTTTATAAAAATATTTGGAGTAATACTTTTTCGTTTGGTGTCAGAGGCAAAGCAGGACACTGCCTCCCCATGTCCTAATGGAACAACAACAACAAAGCATGAAGACACAGTATGTCAAAGCCATACCATCCATGAATGTTTAGTATTTTAGTGGTACATGTCAGAGAATTTACTCCAGATCTGCACAGGAATCGCAATTCCTGTGACATTTTACAGTCATAATAAATGTATTCACCACTATTAAAATGGATTGCTCAATTAATCAACTATTACCCACACTGCCCATCTTCTGAAAAAGCTCTCCATTCATCACTGCCTGTAAATAAAGGCTTTATGAAAATAGCTGTGTTGGGAATCATAGCCCATGTGGTAGTGAGGAGGAGAGATGTGTCATCTTTGAGCTGTGAGTCACCGGCATGCAGCTTGCCTCGACCTGAAGTCTTAATGAGAAAAACACACCAGGACACTACCAACAGTGATCTGTAAGCTGCTGTGTACACTCAATTAAGAGCCTGACTGATGTTGTGTTGGAGCCAATGCTGATGTCACTGTTTAAGAGTAATGACACTCGGATAACAATTAGCCAATATCCTTTTCCCCCTACTACATACATGGAGTATTAGCCTATTTATTAACATTTTTATAGTTGCACTATCTTTTAGCAAGGATCCCTCAAATGTGGCTATGAAGAGTTATTTTAATACACCATTGTCAATATATACAATCTGCAATAAGTAGGGCTGGGTACCGAATTCAATACTTTTTAGGCTCAACCTAATTGCCTCCTTAGTATCGAGTATCAAAAAATGCCTTGTCATTCAGTACCAAATTTCAATACCTAAGTAGCAAATCTCATCGTCAGTGAGCCAATAAGCATGCAGCATGCTTCTACCAAGATCTTATAATGCTCGTAATTGGCGGTCTAACGTTACACGTTGTGGAGAAACGCAGGAAAAACCCTACGTTACGCATAAAGAGGCAGGGCCCGCGTAGTAGGAGCTGAAAAATAAATTTAAAAGATTTGTGCCGTAATGTTGTAATTTCTTTTTGTTAAAATTGATTTTATAAAATTGGTATTGAAAAAAGTATCATTGCGGAACCGGTATCATAGTCACAGTATTGGTATTGGTAACGAAAAGTTTTGAACGATACCCAGCCCTAGAAATAAGCCATTCATTTGCTAATGTTATTTGCCCTTTAATATACAATTCAGGCTCTACACTCGATATTGATTCTCTATAAACATAAAGGAAATTCTAAATAATCTCTAGACCTCCTTCTCGTCACCCACCTCATGTCCTTTCATATTTATATAAGTGACATAAGCACACAGACGTCAACGTTTTTCTCACTCAGCGCTGATTGTATTTACTTAAAAAGTGAACAAGAATTAGTGAATTAATCGTTCATCCATGTCTCATTTGCTCAAACAATATTTGGGACGATCCTCGCACTATATAGGACATTTGTTAGTATTTCGAGACCAGAGAGATTGTCTGGAGTGTTTGTCAAATGTTAGCTCTGAATACAGGCTACAGAATTCAAATAAAGTATGTGGTACTGCACTGCTACATTGGATGCCAGCCGCTTTACATAAGGAGAAAGAGAAAGAAGTCAGTTGAAAATAGAGGCCAGATTATAATGACAGATCTCTTGGGAGGCTGATTCATCAGTTTGGATCTCTGGCCCATTTTAATATCACTGACTTCAATGAACACTGTGAGGAGAATAAAAAATGCTGCATGGTGAACATGTTAAATAGATAGACCCAAATTATGAAATAATTGCACTCACTTGTTAATGTCTTTCTTTTGGTTTACTTCTCCGTAATTCCTACACTGTTCTTGTAAAACATGCCACATCCTGCAGCAGGTTAAAACACTCACAATGTTAGTGTGTTGTGGCAGAGGGGACATGGCCAATGACAAAGGCAATGCTTATTTTGGGATATTCAGATCCTTGTTAAATTGTCGTCTATGCCTTATACACTTTCAAATGATTCATGTTCCCAGACACATTTGGTTCCTCTTCTCTTTCTCACCTCTTTTAAGGCCATGTCCTCTTAACTTTCACTCACCAGTATGTTTTCAGACCGCAGGAAGTAATGTAGTACATTCAATGGGATTACAGTAATCTCACGGGTGCACTCCAATGACACAGCTTGAAGCGTAATTCTCTTCCAGTAACACAGGTAAACTGAAGTCTTTAAATCATTGAAGCCTTTAACTAATGATTCTGAAACCCAGATAATGCAACCTTAAAGTGTATTTATGTTACTATGAACTAAAATGGTGGAATATCTGACATGCAACAAAATTAGTTTCAGGAACAATTGAAGACTCACATTTTTAATCTATTTTTTTTTTGCAACCTTAATAAACTGTTTGAGGTTTTTTTTTTTTGTTGTGTGCAAGTTATTACAAAGCGTCCTGAATTGTACGTATGAAAAGTGCTATACAAATATTTTATATAATTACCGTTGGCTTGATTAAATGACTTTATTGTGCCTGATATTAGATTTAGATAAAAACCTGTGAAATATTAATGTCTCATTGGTGTGGGTTGTTTCAACATTTTTTGTTGTGCAACACTCACACCTTGTGGCCACTAATGGACACGACAGCCGTCTGTTGGTCTTCAGGGTAACATGAGATACAGAGGCACTGCAGTAAAAAACATTGCTCTTAAAACAGGATTTTTTGGATCAGTTGTGATAATTTCTCTGCATCTGGAGATGAAAAGGAGAGACTGGTTTCTAGTTCACAACGGAGCATTTATCATACACTTTTAAACCTGTCGATAATCTTTATTTTGTCAATAACTGTAACACCATACACACAAAAGAAAAGATGGAATGACTCTAGGTATGTATTCCTTAAAATCATTTAGGAGTACAGAAGAGGAAAGAACCTCCACTGAGCCAAAGACCATTTAGTTGTAGTGTGAACATTTTCTTTAGAAACTAAATTCCTTATTTCTTCCTCCTCTATGTTTCCATAACTGCAATGGTGTGCAGAGTGTGGTTCAAGGACGGGCTACACACCATCCCTCAAACAGATGAATCCAATTCAAACACCTGTTCTGCTGTTCTTGAGTAGACCTCTGGGTATAAGAGCTTTCTATCTTAAGGCTTTACAGCTCTAGCTATGTTGGTAGAATATGCATAAACATGCAGATTTGATTCAATCTTTTTTTGGAAATATGAATAGGATTGTATTTTAAAGCATAAGATTATTCCTGCCTCCAGAGCAACCCTGTCTCTGATAAGTGTTTGTAAAAATTTAAATATCACAATTACCCAGAGCCCAAAGTGACATCTTCTCAATGCTCATTTTGTCCAACCAATAGACCTAAAACCTTAAGATAATTACCAATTAATTTAAATAATTAAAAAGGAAAGCAGTGAATCCTAAAAAAAATACATGTTTGAAGCTAGAATTAAATGTTTTTGCACAAAAAATTACTTAATTGAAGAAAATATATATTTTTTTCGATATATTATTCAACTAATCATTTTCACTGCTACACTGCTACTACTACCACTACTTGTACATTTTAATATTTTTTACGTGCAAAAAAAACTTGCCACTGCAGCACACATACTATATTGGGCTTCGCTTTACTGCATTACAAGCAACATTTGTTCCTTTTGGAGTAAGTCTATTTTTAATTAACTTCTAAAATGAATTCTCAGACTCCTTTATGAATCAATGTGGCACATCCGCCTTTCAAAACCTGGAGCACACGATCATCTAAAGTTGCCAAAACAGATCTGCTCATGACTGCGGTTGTAGTGAATGTAGCCTATGTGTATGAAATAAAATCTTTGAAATGTCCTGTTTCATTAGTAAGCCCAAAGAAAAGGTTACTTCACATTGACCTTTAAACAGTGGTTCAGGCTAATCTTCCCATGTGATGATTATTGTTGCCGGTCTGCAGGTCTTTAGCTTCCTGGAGGAAATATCAGGGCAAGACCTGCAGGCCCTCATTCACCTTCCCCTCCCCCTGTGTTCAGAAACATTATTAAAAAAAGAGCAACGCTGCTCAAACCCTAGTCAACTCCCAGTGAAATTAGAAATTTCTTCAAAGCACATTTGATTAACAAAGTATTAAGAAAGCATAACGGTTCCCATCAGGGAACAAAAGGAAATACAGGGCTGTTAAGTAGGATATGAATATGATTCACCAACCCCAATTACTTAAATAGAGACAGCACAATTGTTCATATCAGTGCCTAAAACTAGCATGTGTTTAAAAGGAGAAAATTGTGTTTGATTATAGTAGATCACCTTTTACTGATAAGCACATATTTGGTACTGTATTATAGAACAGGTTTACAATTTATAGTTATTTGATGTATTAGTGCTGAAATGATTAGTTTATTAATCGAATAGTCGATCAACAGAAAATTCATTGACAACAATTTAGGTCATGGCTCTAGCTTATGAAATGTAAGAATCGGTTGATATTTCTGTTTTATATTATTTTAAATAATATCTCATAGTTGTTGTTAATTTAATATATTTTGTTTTCTGGACTGCTGGTCAAACAAAACAAGCGATTTGTAGATGTCAGACTGGGCTCTCTTGATGGACATTTTTCTCTATTCTCATCCTTTTATAGGCAATAGTTAGTGAAATGCATGTATATGCACAGTGGGGTTTTTATAGGTAGGAAGAAATGGTGGTGGTGGTGGAGCAACTCCTTTGGACAGATACAAAACCAGAAAATTACAAAATTTTACATAATGCCTTGTAACATATTTCCCACACAGTTCAACGGGTGATAATCTGACTGGGCACATACCTGTTCTCCGCAACTTGCTGTAACATTACTGCATTTGTACGCGCTGTCAGTGTGGGTAATGTTAACGTTGGCCATGTTGTCCGATTTTACCCCATTGTCCTGCTGCTTTCATGTTCAGCAAGCAGTTCAGAAGCCACAAGTAACGAAAGAGTGGAATTTCTTTCCTTATTAGAAATTCTTTGATATGGCAATCCCGCGTGCAAAATTACGAATCCCACTATGGGCTTTGCGTAAGCATGGACGCCTGGCCAATAGTAGCATTGAAGGGCGGGTCTTGGCGTGGCCATAGTGGGGAAAAAAATATTGCATCCCGCATATCTCATAGTTTGTACATATATACAAAATATGAGATATGCGGGATGCAATATTTTTTAATATTATAGACTGTACAAAAATCCCACACAGCAGCCTCTTGATTTAAAAAAGAACATTTTAAAACTATTCTATCAGCCACTATAGCAACCATAGCAACGATGTTTCATGTCATGTTTTAATCTAGAATTAAATACATTTCTAATTTTTAAATTACTTAGTAGCCTACCACATTCACATTTTTTTCTGTTGCTTGCAGGTGGAACTGTTGCCTCTTATGGTCAAAAAGTGTATTTCGGCTACTTTTTCAAGTTCCATTAATTATTTCTTCTTTTCCAGGACAAGGAGAACAACAAAATGCCCTGGATAATTATGTATGCTTCAAAATGCACACAAGTATTAAGGCGTGTGGGGTACAGCAAATTACTTTGCAGCATTATGTGCACAGTTGAGCTGTAAAAGGTTCACCTTTTAGGCCTATGGGATTCTCAGTCCACCCCAGCAAAAGACATGTTGGAGGGAAACACTGGTTTAAAATCTGACTAAAGGTTTCCTTTGCTGCCACATGAGGGCAGCAGATTACCACCTGGTGTTATATACCCCACCTCTGGATCCCTTTGTCATCTAAAACAATAAAACATTAAACAAACAGTGCTGAACAGTTCAGTCTTGATCTTTGCACGTGGCTTTTTTCATCTATTGATTCCTTGAAGTTTTAATCAAACAGAGGTTTGTCTTGTTTGATAGGAGAGTCAACACAGCACACAGTCTCCATCATGTCCTCAGCATGGGTTACTTTTCTGTACAGTACAGCCTAATGTGTTTGCACATGGAGGTGGTTTGACGCTATATGTTGGTGTGACTGAATGTTCTCTGACTGAACTTTGAACATTTTAGTATTTGTACAGCAGGTAAAGAGTACAGCAAACTAAGACACTGGATGATTTATAGTAGCCTACAGCTTGTTCTAACCGTAGAAGACCTTCGCAAACCTTCCCCCATTGAATAAATATTTTTCAAACTTTGTTCTTATAATATCCGCTGTTAATTTACACATTTATATTTTCATTTTTCTCTATTCGATAACTAACTTACTTGAGCTACATGTCAAACTATGGATTACTTTGTCAACCAATAACTTGGATTATGTATTGTCCTTTCAGACATGCAACTGTCTGTTTTCATTTTGCTCTGCTGCAGGAACCTGATGACACATTTGGATTCAAAAAGTGCTTCACACTGTAAAGTTCGAATCCACAAGATCTACATGTTTTCTTTAGTTTGTCTCCTTTTTTTAACTTTCCACAGATCACCTGCAGTCAAACAGTACGCTGTGGTACTGTGACATTAGCCTGTAGTTGCAGTGTCTGCAGTTTTCTATTTCTGTTGGTGGCACTTTTGTCTTTGTCTGTTCAGCTGTGGTAGCTGTAACCCCTCGTTATGTTTTTCAAAATTACCAGCAAACGTATCACTTTTTGTTGGCAGGAGCTGAAGTGTTGGAGAAATAAAATAATTTACCATGAAAAGACAAAAACCAATGAATGTATCCTGCTAACGATATTGCCTGAGTATCTAAAGTCTAAAGTCCAATATATATTTTTCCTCTGTGCCATTGTCATCCAAAAACTGTTCAAAACAACTTTCAATGAGCCAAATTGTTGCACTGACTAACATATTCCTTCATTACCATTAACACACACACACACACACACACACACACAAACACACACAAACACACACTGTGGTTTATTATCTCTCAATCCCATATTATTAAAAATACTCACTAGCACGGAATGTAAATTAATCCACGGCTGAAAATAATCCTTAACTAACGGACAATTTGTTAAATATTACAGTCAATGCCCACCTGTTTAAGGAAATTACTAATACCTTTTTTTGTCGTTTTTTATTCAACAATATATTTGTGAACTACTACAGATGTATGTCTTCAGAAACAAATTGGTTTGGGGCTGAGAGCCACAGACAGGGCATGGAAGTCTGAAAGCTTTTTATTTTCATGGGCTTTGTTGACAAGAGGAAAAATATAGAATCACCCCACGTTATCCTTTAACTGCAAATAGGTAGGATCACTCACTTTTGCCTTACAATTCTTTGTCTTACTCTCACCATTGGTGCTTGTAAAATAGCCTTAAATACACTGTAAGTGAATGCTCTGCTTTTGATTAGCCAGAGACAGCCCACTTTGGCAAAGTTATTCCTTATATACATCACCTTACAACCTCATAACTCCAGTTCTGGCCTATATTATGTATTAGTTGTTGGTTCTTGTAGACCTTAATGCTGATGACAGACCACAGGACAAGAAAATAAATGTTTAAAATATTCCTCACACAACTAAACAAACATAGGCCACCTCAAGCATCAGTGCATGCATACACAATATCTGCCCATATAGACACCAGAAAAAGACCACTATAACAACAACAACAAATAAAAAAAAAATAAAAATAAAAAGATATAAAAACAAAAGAGAGAAAAAAAAGAAAAATATATATATATATAAATAAAAAAATAAAGAAAAGAAAATAAATACAAAAAATTACAAATGGAGGAGGCTGAGCTAGAATGTGAACCAGAGAGCTCTTATATTGTGTAGGGAGTAGGGAGAGGGGGCTAAGCCTGTAGTTCATCACTGAAGGTCATTTATATATTGAAGAAAGTTTTGCCATTTAAAGTAGTGCCAATCTAACCTGTCCAGCAGGGTGAAGGATACTCATTCGTATGCATTTCTTAATTTCCCTCAGCAAGATATTTTTAGAGATGCAAGTTTAACTCTCATCAGATATCCACTGCTCCATATATCATCTGGACACAGTTCAAAACTTGTAAATGTCAGTTATGTGAGTTTTGTTTGGGTGTCGAGCTCTGGCAACCGGACCAACACAGACCTAACACAGAGTTTGGCTTTGCCTGCAAGGTGACGTGATGTTTTCAGCAGTGTAGAGGGATAACAGGGAAACCGGCCTTCAGTGCTTCTCCGTGCCAAATGAAATATTATTCAGGTGGAACAATGTGCTGCTGACAGGGAAAGTGGTGAATATATCAAATTATGACCCTAATGGTGATGAGAATTGTAATTGTCATTCTTGGCATTGTTATTAGTATAATGACCCTTATTATGATGTAAAACTGGGGACAGAAATCAAAGTGACCTGATGAAAATGTGTGTTCCTCAGTAGCAAAATTAATTAAATAGAGTTCACCCGAATTACAATAAATAAATAAATGAATAAAATATATTGTAACACTCAAGCCCAGATATATCTCAAATTTAAATTGCATTGCTTTCCCATATTAGGTGTTGTAGGATTATTGTCACAGTTTAACTCAGAGGGGCACTTTCACATGCAGCCCAATCACTCAGTGACATGTGGCACGTGACCCTCTGTGTCTCCATGGCTTTATATGGTGGCATCACAACATCAAAGAGCACAGGCCATAGAGACACAGAGAGGTGAAGGGAGGAGGGGGGCGAGCTGAGGGAAGGAAGACGAAATGTGGAATGTGGATGAATGAAGAAGGAGAGGAAGAGAGTAGGGGAGAGAGTGAGAATAGCAGCAAATCATTCAGCAACACGACTCCTATGGCTTTTTCAGCCAGGAGTTTAAAAAAAGATTTGGTAATTCAATTTTATTTCTAGTGTCAAATCATAACAGAAGTTGTCTCAGGGCACATTACAGAGTAATAGATAGAGTAGGTCTAGACCACACTCTATAATTTAGAGAATTTAGTTGTAGACCCAACAATTCTCACAAGAGCATATATTTAGTGCGTAAAATTGGTGTGAGTTTAATAGAACTTGTGTTTAATATTTTTGTAATGTTGGCTATCATTACTATCGTTTATGATAAGATTGATCTCAAGTTCCATTAAACGGCAAGAACATAAACGGCCAGTTATTAGTTTTAGAGACTCATGATGGTCAAAAGGCTGTTTCACAAACAAACACTGAATAGTTTAAATTTGTTAAGATAGATCTATGACCTGATGTCACTTCAAAACAAAGCAGCTTTAGTACTAGTCTAACTCTAATTGTAAAAGATAATGACACAAATCCATTTATGTATGTTTGGAGGTTGCCTAGTATAATTTTGTGTTTTAGCTCTATTTTTAGTTCCTTGTGATTCTATTTTGATGAGGTCAGTATTTTTTTATACTAAAAATGTTCTGTTAGTTAATGTGCACAGGGATACTCATGCTCACAGTATGAAGATGTAAACACTGTGGAATACAAGACAAGAAACTGCAGGCTCACATGCCCAATTAAAATGCCAACCTTTTTTGGTTTGTTTTGAAAGAAATACACCATACATATTTCCATATTTACTTCTATTAATTGTGCATTGTGTTCTTTACAGTGTGAGTTTTATTAGTGATGGTATCGATTGTGTTGAGTTAGCAAGTTAGCAGCTATTATATATATATATATATATATATATATATATATATATATATATATACAATATAAAATTATATGTTTCGCACCAGTTTGAGCCTACAAGACATCATTCTGTGCCTCACTACAAGAGCAGCTGTTGGCATTTTATGTGGTACAAAATGCTTGAAAAAAGCAAATTAAGAAACAAATTCACCACCTTGAAATAAGTTACATACAGAAGCACTGTTGTTGCCAAAAAAAACAATATACACAACAATGACAAATGTCTGTTGTTTTCTGGCTCGAGTTTATTCCTCGGGCTGCTCTAGCAGACCTGAGCAGAAAGTAGAATCAAAAATGGTCAGAAATAAACAGACCCCATGCAGTGTGCTTAGGCTAATGCTTTTCTATCGATGACCTTTTATTGCTTTCTAGGCAACCCCCACCATTGCTTCATTGGCCACACTTTTGACAAAAGAGTTTGTTAAATGTCATTTCTAAATTTGTCTTGGCAACTGAATTGACCCTGCAGACCTTAAATCTAGGCTTGCTGCGAAGTGTGTGATTCTCTGGTCTGTGCACATGCATGCACACGCCTGCTCTCTGGCTCATATTGTGCCCCCATCTGCTTGAATATATTTAAATTAAATTCAAGCTTGGAAACCTGTCAGCCAAAAACTACATTTTGCTACGCTTTGATGCTTTTAACATAGGGTGACCAGATTTCCTGGAGCTAAAACCGGGACACTTTGCGCGTGACCGTAGTGTGTTTGTGCACACACACGCTTTTTAACGTGAACATGTGCCAGCCCTGTTCAGACACAGACACAGACAGTAACTTCATTATTTTGATCCTAGGCTCCTCGTCTAATAATAAGTGTTTTTTCTTGTGAAATTAACAAAATTGCAGTAACAGCCTTTTTCAGTTTAGTGTGAGATTTATGTTGAGATTTTTTCTAAAAAACATTTTTTGAAGTGTTAGTTATTCCAATAACAGCAAAGTGATTAAAATGATTTATTGAAAATTTTGAGCATTAAACACTTAATTTCCTGCATTTTGGTAAATTTTTATGCACCTATTTCTACCTTTTTCTGAATCAATGTATGCTGCAAATATCTTTATTTAAAGAGAAACAGATTACAATCCAAATATAAAAACATAATGGAATATATTGCAGTAAGGCTGTCAGGCATTCTGTATTGCTTTCAACTATATTCTCCTTTGGATGGACTTTTCTAATTATATCTGAGTCAGCACACATGTAGCCTATAGGCATCATTTACTCTTACCTCCTGTTTTGCGTCTTTTGTTGGTTAAGTAACCTCCTTAATGGGCATATGACAATTATTCACCTCAATGATACATTCATTCATTTTAATTTATTAATAAACCCCTGGACTGTAATATTTCAGATGTTTGAGCAAGATTTACTGCTCTTGTCCAAAACTTTGTGCACATTCAAAGTATATAAACACAGTAGTGTTCTCTGTGATTTGGAGGAGTCGTGATATTTTGAGAAAAATAAAGTGATAATAGGCTATTACAAGAATAAAATCACAAGCTATATTTCAGAAAATAATCTATACCTGCACCATAGTCTGCTGTGCATTACGTGATTGCTCTGCTGATACGGTAGATCTCAGACCTTCTGACAGACACAGAGCCCCGTTTGGGTCTCTGGTCTCTGAATGAGACAAATTGTTTAGCTATGGAAGTGGCTGTACGCTGCTCTACATTGGAGGTGGAAACCCGAAACTAAAGAAATACACGGAGCACAAACGCAACACATCTGCCACCAAATGCCACCAACTCCTCTTCAGGAGCTTTTTGAGGAGGCGGTGAGGAAACAGGGTCTCAAAGTCATCAACGACCCAAATCATGTCCTGTATAGTGAGTTTGAGCTGATGCCTTCAGGCAGAAGGTACAGGTTACCAAACTGCAAGCTTAACAGGTACAAATTCTCATTTGTGCCGCTTGCAATCAAATTAATGAATAATAACAGATAGAGTGTGTGTGTCTGTGTTTGTGTGTGTGTGCGTCTGTGTCTGTTGGCTGCAGTGATTTATGTATGACTACTATTACTATATAAGACTGTGGTACTGAACATTGAGGTTATAGGATGTGCAATGATAGGGTACTGGTGCAAAATATGCTGTTATATTTGACATGGTATTATGCAATGGGGCATTGTGCAATATAGAAGTTATTCACAACAGCATGAGTTAACGGGAAATGTGCAATAATTATTTAAACATTTGTGCAATTCAAGGGGGAGGCTGTGTTGTTGGGGGGGGTTGTTTGTGTGTTATTTGTTGTTTATTGAAGCATGAGGAAATGTATGACTATGTTGTAAGTTGGTTAATTGTATGTTTATTGTGTGTTATGCGTGATGTGTCGCCATCTTGTTCTCTCGAGTGCCCAAGACAAATTTCTCCTAAGGGAGACAATAAAGGCTTATCTTATCTTATCTTACATCTGCCGCAGCATGGCCACAGCTGAGCGCGTCCATGAACCTGAAGCTGCGCTGCATTTTACAGAGAGAGTGGACACTAAGAGACCCACAGGTGAACCGTAGACTGGAAACGTCACGTCACGGGAACTTCAAACTAAATCATTAGTTTTTTTTGTTTTTTTTTAATGCAAAATATTTCTGTTACAATTTGTCAAAACAAATAGATTGGATTTGTCGAACACAACTCATTTCATTACAGAACATGTTTTCATAAAAGATAAGAAACATAAGAAAGAAAAAGAATAAAAAAAAGAATAAAAATAACAAAAAGGTACATAGCCAGAGTATCATACATTAAATATCAGTTAAATTAATTATAAAATTAAATCAGATAAGCATTGCATACATTTTGATGCTGATTTACCCTTTAATCCAGAAATACAATCTATATAATTTTTTAAGTCAAGTTTAAAGACATTGAAAAGAGGTTTATTTTTCATAAATTTCGATTTATGAATAAAGAATTTTCCAAGCAAAATTATTAAGTTGACTATATATTGTACAGATGAGTTGGAGTCAGAAAAGTAAAACAAGATATCAAAATTAGATAAATGTATGTTTGAGCCAAGTCGTCCATTAATGAAACCTTGTATATCATTCCACAGAGAAGAGCTATGTGAACAGCTATAGAATAAATGGTCTATTGTTTCTGTTTTCATAAAGCAAAAGCTGCATTTTTCGTCTATGGTAGGGATGGATTTAGAGATAATCTTGTTACAGGGGTAAAAAAAGGTGAAGAATTTGGTGATGATCCCATGGGGTATAACTCCGGTTACAATATCAAATTCTTTTCTTGGAGGATGGAAATTAAATTTATGGGTGAAGTCGTCATAAGATAAAATGTGATTTGAGTTATTTAATAATTGGGATACCAGTAGAATATCATGTTTAAACCAGTTTTCTAAACTTTGTGTTGATGGCATCAATGTATTAGACTGATTTGGCTACGATTCCTCCGAAAACTTCACCCCTTTCACAGCTTTCCTCACGGAGAGACGGTTGCTAGGTGATAGGCATGGTCGGACCCCGCACGTAACTGCCCGTTCTATTCGCCTCGGAAAAATAAACTGGACAAAGTTACATTCGGGGCTACACTCAAAACATTTGGGGCTGAAGACACGGCAAAATCGGCTGACGCCGCTCCTGGTGTAAACCGGGACATTTTAGTGTCCCGACAGGCTTTTGTCGAGACTCGGGACAAGCAATTAAAAATCGGGACTGTCCCGGTCAAAACGTGACTGTCCCGGTCAAACCGGGACGTCTGGTCACCCTATTTTAACAAGGACAACTGTGCTTTTTGAACATGACAGCTCTTTCACTCTGTCTTCTTTTCCATCTGGTTTTATCTTCTCCTCATGTTTTGTCTTTGCTTGTTTCAAATGATTCTCAATTTGTCTTAAAAAAAAATAAAAAATTCCTCAACTCTTCTGCTCTTTCCCCAGAGAAACCAGGTGCCACTTACTGTTCAGAATATTTATATTTTTTACCTTGTTCCATGGAATGGTGAATTAGCCATTTTTTTCTTTTGTCATCTTCTCTCATTTTTTCATTTGGAAACACAGCATCCAATTTTAAGTCACAAGGGAGCAGCAGGAGGTGATATAATTGCAGCACGTGATATCAGATCCAACATGGCAGATGTTAAACTGGGAGTGATGCCTTCAGAGGGCCTCATTTGGCCCCTCACAGCGACACGGGAGCTGGACGAAAAAGGGAGAGTTACACTCTAGCCGAAGGCATGGTGAGTTGCAATCCTTGGAACAGCGATTCATCTATGCAAATGACCTCTGATGCTGATTGGCTCCTGCATGTTCAGTCACAACCTGTCAGGTGATGTCTTGGTTAAATGCTCTCAATGCTTACACATGAGGAAAGAAATCTGCATCTCAGTCACATTACAGGAATGCTTAAAACTTTGTGCACAGGTTTACATTCCTCTGTTCCTCTCCAGATGTTTGCCTGGCTATTGCTGGAGGGACCCATCCTGCTGCTGCTGTTTGGTGTCAGTGCGGTCATACTGTAAGTACAGTCTGTGTGTAAAATCTGCAGTGAAACATCCTCTGAATGCTTTAAAGCTGCATTAAGCAAACATTTTATATTACTGCAACACTGAATCTAATGACTTCCTGTGATGTAAAAGGTTGCTTTTCTGGAGATGAATGAATAATCTTTTAGAATAATCTTACATTAAAGTGCCCATATTATGCTCATTTTCAGGTTCATAATTGTATTTTGAGTTTGTACCAGAATAGGTTTACATGGTTTAATTTTCAAAAAACACCATATTTTTCTTGTACTGCACATTGCTGCAGATCCTCTTTTCACCCTGTGTTCAGGTCTCTGTTTTAGCTACAGAGTGAGACCTGCTGTAACATCTTTGCTGGCAGTCGCACATGTGCAGTAGCTAGGTAAGGATCACATCAGCTAGCTGTTTGTTTCTACAACTTCAGTAGTACAAGGCAGGATTAGCCGGGAGACTTCTTCTAAACAAGGGCACACTTCCAACTTTGCGTGCAATATAGCTGCAGAACAGAGACAAGTAAGTAGTTTTGTAGATTGTGGTGAACTAGTGTGTGTTGTAGCAGTGTTTTGCCATTCAGAACGAGTTAGCATGCTACGGTTAGCCACCTTGTTTTGGCTAGTGACGTAAAAAGCCGTAGCGATTTTGAAATGCTCACCCCGAGACTGAAAGCAGGACACATTCAGAAACCCATATCTTACTCAAAACAGCATGGATGTTTTTTTTTTCCAAGTTTGTATGCGTGTGGAAGCACCAGAGACACAAAATAACACCCCAAATCCCAGAAAAAGTGATTTCTTCATAATATGGGAACTTTAAAGCTACAGTGCATTGTTTCTCTCGCCCCAATAAGGAACTATAAGTAATGACAACAACACTGTCGTTGCATACACATGAGGAAAGGGTGTTTTTTTCCGCTCACAGGATGCACCATTTTGTAAACATGACCATATTGAGAAATGCAGAGAGAGTTCGGTGGAGCTGATAGGCTTAATTAGCTTTGTATCAACTCATTTGGCAATGACTTGAATGTAACAAACGTTCAATATTATCAAATAGTTGCGCACTAAAGCTTTAATATTTTGGCAAGACAATGATATAATAATGGATACTGGAAGACCTTTTGATACAAGCAGTTTTAAATTGGATCGGTCAGTCACCAACAATACTTTTTGTGATGCAGATTTGGCTAAATAAAGTTGAATGGAGGAAAAATGGCTGGCGTAATTTAAACGTCCCTCTCGCTACTATCCATCCTGTTCTGTGATTCCAAATGTACTTTTTTGTCATCACATTCAGGGAGGACTTAGGTAGTTTTGATGCCAAGCCTGTCCAACAAAGAATTTCTTTCTCTTTCCAACACATGCTGAAATCACTGACTGATTTTGATTCCCTTAGTTTCATTCGTCATTCATGTGTTTCAAATGATATTTCACTTATGACACAACTCAGTGTTTCCTTTAGGATTTTTTTCCTAAAAAATTACCCTATTCAAAATTGTTGTATAGAATTGTAATAAAACAATACTATTTCTCATCCTATTTTATGGTACAATTGGTATTCCTAACAAATTGTGCCTAGGCCTAATACCATATAATGTGCAAATGTACTTAATTTATAGTCCTAGGTCAGGGGTCATGAGGGCCAGAATACAACCAGCATCATCATTAAGAATGAAGACGCTAACATAAAGATTGCGTCATTCACTTGTATATTAAGTAGCCACATTGGTTTGTTTTGGTCTTAGTCAACATAGAGGAAACACTGCAACCCTACATTCCTGCATCCCCAAAATTAGACTAACTGGTAAGGTAGGGCAGCTCAAATAAACATCAACACACAGCAAAGTGTTCATAAAACCTTTACGACTGATGTGACTCAGCTATGACACAAATATTGAGGCCCAGTATTAGATGACTTAGTGTCAGCTTGTGAGCATCATGTTTATTATGAATTTTCTCAAATGGCCAAGAACCTTTCGAGGAACTCAGAAACATTCCTTGCATTTTCAACTAGAGGAACCAGAGACAAAATAATTGTTCCTGTATGAAAGTCCCAGGTATAAACAAGTTGGAAATGCCGACAAACACACACATGCAAAGTAGAAGCATTATGATAATCTTGTGAAATATTCGAATGACAGGCTTGTGAATGACAGCTGGTGAACTCTGTATCCCCTGACAACTGCTGGGCTGTAAGCCAATAGAAAAGCAGAAAGTGGGTCAGCATGGTAGATTATACTCCATCACTAATCAGTGATAAGACACGGCTTAGTTTTTCTTCTATTATTGTTCATTTGGTCAGATATGAATCAAATTGGGCCAAAGCCTCTTAGGGCCACCTACAATGATTATATTACTGTAATCAGATTTGAGGGTATTTGTAAATCAAATCCTTTTGAGGGATTAATTGAGCAAATGAAAACTGTAAATTGTTTCTTTTACTGTGGTAGCTGCTGAAGACGTCATCTGATGATGTGGTAACTATTGTTCAAATATAATAAAGTCCATTAAGTCAATTAAAAGATATGTTCATTCTGTGTCACCTTTTTTTGCCTTTCCCGAAAAGCAGTCTGGCTAATATCTCCCCTTGTTGATGATCTTGTTTGTCTTATTTCACCATGATCAGTTAGAAACACTGGTCAGAAAGACGTTCTTTTCTTTTCTTTACTTTTGGGCTTTGGGGTGAGGTTTGTCTTTCTCATCACACTGATATTGTTACTATTACTATTACTGGTATTGTTGTACACTACTTGTATGCTTGTGTAAGTGCTTTCAGATACATTCCACAACATTATTTGCATTCTGGGAGTCAAGAATAACACGATACCTTTTTAATATGGAAAGATGAATAATTAACCATTCAGTTGTGGAGTTATTGTTCAGGAATTATTGTGCCAAGTCTCTGAAAAGACACTGCAGTTCCAGGCTGGATTACAAAGCTTCTGGAAGGCCTATGGTCACACGAACGCTCTCTTTATAATGACCCAAATGTTAGCTTCCATGCTTAGCAATCAAAACGACGGTCGCTTAAAGAGATGCAGAGATAGCGAACATTATGTAACTTAATTTGTGGATTCATAATTATGGATTTAACGTGTAGCACACTGTAGTTTAAGGCTGGATTACAAAGCTCCTGGAAGGCCTACAATCACACAGAAGACCTCGTAAAAACAGCACATCTCTCTGCTTCTAAGCAAAGAAAGTCTCTACACTGCAGTGATCTGGAGATATTAAATAAGAAATAAATAATGTAGTTTGCTGTTGTATAGATATATCGTATATATGCAAACTCTTTCTCAACCTTGTGCTTTGACAACATGTGTTCTGTGTGTGTGTGTGTGTGTGTGTGTGTGGGCTTGTTTAACTAGATTCGTGGGGTCCAAAAACTGAGAGTCCAGTATACTTGTGGGGTCCCGACACCAAAATGCTGGACCCCACAAGTTTAAAGGCGTGTTTGAGGGTTAAGACTTGGTTGTAGGATTAGGGATAGAATTAGGTTATGGTTAGGGTGAGGGGCTAGGGAATGCATTATGTCCATGACGGGTCCCCACAAAGATAGTGTGTGTGTGTGTGTGTGAGCGTGTGTGTGTGTGTGCACACGCACACAGAAACACATCTATGTCACATCAAAGGCTTTAGTTGTTAATTAGGGGTAATAAGAGAGACAAATGTTTTTTGTGGTGTAAACTAAACATTGACTGAACAGGGCAATGAACGACTGTCTCTCTGTTCTTTTTAGCCTGTCCAAAAATGAGTTACATCAGGCATTACGACCAACCTGGCAGTTTAGTATCTATTTCTGACAGAAAAATGTACCTGGAGCACTCCTGTAGATAAAATCCTGCTATGGTAACCTTACCAGATGTTGCTGACAGACAAACATACAGAAACATGCTTGCACACACTAGTAAGCATTCAACACACACACACACACACACACACACACACACACACACACACACACACACACACACACACACACACACACACACAGGCCAGTCAAAACCAAATGGTGTATATAGAAACAGGAAATTTCACAACAAATCCACACCAGAGGTTTACACTTTAAAAATGTAATTTTTTTTACAGGATGGTCTATGGCTGGTAAACTGCCATGTGCAGTTCATTTTAAAAGAAGAAACAGTCTGCAGTTGCTGTTGCATAATGATCAAAATGGCCACTGGAACACATGCAGTGATCTATAGGAACATAAGAAGAGAAAACTATCCCTTAATATATAACTTTGACCTGCCACCAAACATGACTCACATGTCAATCATCAGAGAGGGACATGGGGGTGTAGGTGTTGATGGGGGGTAACAATGTGCTTTTGAAGCCTTGATGTTGGGCAGGGGGGTATCAGTGGTTCTTGATGTCTTCGGTTTTACTCATAGGTCATGGCAGCTCCCCCATTTCACCTGCCATTTCCTCCCCCTCTCACGTTTCCTTCAATGTTTCACTGACTGTCGCAAACTGCAACACGTAGCATCATAAAACAAGTTCTTTATTGATCCACATATGTAAACTCTTTCACTTTCTCCACTAGCATAGGTCGGTGAGGTAAACAGTCAGAGGGCAGCACCCACAGAGCTGTATATTCAATATCTGGCTTAAGGACACTTTCACAGTCTGACTAAGTGCTCCATTTGAAGGGTCATTTAAATGTTCAAAATTAAACTGTCAAGAGTCAAATTTAACATTAAAGGAGAGATCCACGTGGTGCATTCAGGCTTCTGCCTATTCACACTTGATTATGAGGCACAACCAGCCAAGAGTGTAATTTCCATTGGGGATGGAGGGGACACAAAGATATTCACTGTGCTCCTCATCTTGATCTTCAAGGCCTTGGCCTAAGATGTAAGATGGGATTCCCTGAGGAATATTCTGGGGTTCCCCTTGTTAGAGCGGAAAAAGGATCTTCAAAGCATTTGGGCATTAATTTCATGGGGAACATCTATGAGAGCGTTGGTGGTGATAACAAAGGGGTAGATGAAAGTTTGGCCTAATCCGTTTCTTTTAATACCAGCAAAGGTCAGACTCACGTGCCCTCCCACCCACCTTCACCGGCAAACACATGAAAGGGACACAAGTACAAAAAGCATACAAACCAGCACGTTGAAAACAGCAGGGATGCGTGCAGGTGTCTGCATATTTGCTTGTTAATATAATGATTTAAAATTTGAATTCCGATATGCATTGACCTCACTTTTTTTTCCACCAGGGTAGCTTTGGTTTGATGGTTTTTGCCCATGTGAATGCACAGTGAAGTTAACACACAACAATGTATTCAGTGAAGGAAACACACACACACACACACACACACACACACACACACACAATCTTTGTTCTTGGCTGTCTCTCTAACAGGTGACTGTCTCTCTGTGTCACGTTTCCTTCATTCCTCACACATAAATAACAAATACATCTTCTCTCCTGTTATGTGACTAAAGACCTGGAGGTCTTAAATTATTCTGAGCTATGCCTGCAATTTGCGGTATTCAGATGTAAAAATGTCAAACAAAAAACTGACATGTTTTTCTTCAAATGGCTCTGTACCTCTACAGAGTCCCATAAATCATCACACAATTATATTTTGTGGGTTTCAGCTTGGAAAAAAACAATGCTATAATGTGCTTGGTTTTACAACAGCTACTTCTAACAGCACAGGATTGTAAAATAGGATAGAAGTTGGCACGCAGATATTTCTCTATCAGTGCCATTATTTTTGGAATAATTTGCACGTTGAAACTTAATCAACATCAGATACAGGGTCCTGTCCTCTTGTGAGGGTTTAAAGGGGGACTTTTGATTTTCATAGCAATATAAAAAATACATTCGGGAATGTCACCAGAGTCCTGTGCAGGGAGTTACATGCTTTTTTGGAGTGGGTCAACACTGTAGCGTAGGGAGGGAAACACAGCTGTTTTGGCTTTTGAATTCACAAGAGGGATAGATCATATCAGGTGTAACATCACTGCACAGAGAGCTACGAGCTGGCAGGGGAACCTCGCAGAGAAGCTAAACTGCCCTAGGACTCCCTTATCATCCATCTGAAAACAAAAGCCAACTTTACTGTTGCAGCTGGAAGTCTGAGAACGTAAGCTGCACCTGTAAAGTCAGCAACAAGCCTTCAGACAGAACTGGGCTAACAAGAACACAAACATAAAGAAATACTCAACCAGAAACGTATGTTTAGTGTATCAAACACTGCCTAGAGGCTGGACACGTGGCTCCTTCGTTGAGTATGGCAGTTATAGTCGGGATGCGCAGAAAACCCACACAGACTTGGGGACAACATACTCCAAACAGAAAGGCCCGCGGTGGCTGGCAGGCGGAGGATTTGAACCCAGGACCTTCTTGGTCTGAGGTTGCAGTGGGTTCATTGAAATCTGACGGTGACCCTATAGAAACTGATAGTTTGATATCAAACATAGGATTTTGATGTAGATATGACCATAAAGCAGGTAGCTTCAGAGGTTGGTGCTGCTAGAGGTGCATTGTGGATCATTGTGAGGTTGGAGGTTCAGCTGTTGACCTACAAACTAACCCCTTAATGAGAGACATGGGAAAGTTAGTATCTCCCAGTTAATCAAAAGCTCATCGTATCCATGTACCTTGCAGTTGTCTTTGGTTTGAGTTGCCCCGGCAGGAACTGAACACCTCACCCATGGTGTGGTTTGTTCTGCTTTCTGCTGGTCCAGCACAGAATGGGAACCAGAGAAGAAGCCAGGCTGACACGGCTCAGTGGATCAGCGTGAAGCTGAATGATTCAGAAGCTGATTGGCTCCACACACCGCTCAACAATGGATCTTCTGGACAGGCTGTGCATAGCTGCCATTTGGTTAATAATAAACGTCCTCACGTATGATTTGATTTTTATTACTGACTTGCTTTTATGTTTTCATTTCTCTCTGTCAGAGTCATAAATTACATATGAAGTGCTTTCCAGAGTTTACTTTTTTTTATTTTGATTTATGACCATCATGATAGTTTTTAGTTTGATAGTTTTGGGCTCTACAAATCTAATTGATTAATGAGACCTCACATTTTATAGTGTTATAGAGCAATAATCTTTTTTTGAATGTTGACTTACACTATTACTAAATAGTATAGCCTTTACTAAGGATGTAAAGGCCAGGGTAACATAAAAACAATAAAAAAGAAAGACTGTTAACTTAAGATTTTCTTCACAATGCATCATATATAAATCACAGCACCAACACATTTGGCCATATGGGGATTCTACATTATCTCTAAACTTTGTCTGTATTTTGGCGGAATTTTTAAAGTAAATTGTCCTTTGGGGGTCATTGGTTATGTACATTTTAAATGTCTATTGTTGTTTTTCAGCTAGACCTTATTAAAATGTTGTTTTCTCGCTGTGTAGTCAGGCGTCTGAAGAGTTTGATTGTGTTTACACCTGTTAAACTTTGCCCCTTCCCTGAGATATAGGCCTGTAAATGATAATTACTTATCGGGTTCATGGTGTGATGGACTGTAGCAGGCAAACCACCAGCCAGGTATGTTGAGCTATAAATACCAGCAGCCACTGACAGCTACCCTCCCTGCTTACATCATCATGTCTGCACATAGAGACCAACATAATTGACTGTCTGCAGAACATCTTTCAGAAGACTTCTTGACATTTCTAGTACAGCATTTTGGCGGCTGCATCAATGTTTAACAGCTGGTTGTTATACGTGCCATGAACTGCAACATGTATGTTGGCATTTCTTTGACTTCAGCCACACACAGATTGCTAGACCTGAGGCGCGTACATCACTACATAAAATGATTTATGGTTTGTTTCAGGTGGTGAACTGGAATTTCTCACATATCTTGAAATATGCAGACCCTGTTAACTCCACCAATGCAGCTGAAGAGACCTACATGCAGGGATGGTAAGAGTATTAGGGTATTGTTGAAAGCCCAAAGCTCAGTACCTTTCTAGGCAACACAGCTGTTGTTGGCATTCTCTTCTGTACAGTGAGTTTCATCCATCAGTGAGCTGGTTGTTGTACTCACCTGTCTGAATGTCATTCTGCGAGGCTTTCGTACTGCAAAGTGCTCTACAGCCTGCTCTAGGTTCAACTTCTCTGCTCGTTCATTCTCAATGCATAATACAACCTGCTGTACAACCACTGTAACCAGTCCACTCAGTCTCTCTGTCCCACTGTAACCAGTCCACTCAGTCTCTCTGTCCCACTGTAACCAGTCCACTCAGTCTCTCTGTCCCACTGTAACCAGTCCACTCAGTCTCTCTGTCCCACTGTAACCAGTCCACTCAGCCTCTCTGTCCCACTGTAACCAGTCCACTCAGTCTCTCTGTCCCACTGTAACCAGTCCACTCAGCCTCTCTGAGAAACATCAGACCAGTGAAGTCACATCAGCAGCAAACAACCTGTAAATCTTAATGTCTTGTACTGGTGGAAAATATGAGAATAAGCTACACCGCTGTACAAATCTGAAGGCTTTTAATGATAATGTCTGTATTTCTGCTGATTTTGACATCCCAGAATGTATTTTCTAAATATATGAGTCAACTCTGACCACTGATGTTTTGTTTCTTTTTGGAACTGTGTTCTATTGGCTTTTAGAAGAGATTACAAATGAAGGTTGGAGGAACAATTAAAAAGCCGCAGTTGGCTCTTGTTTTAGTAAATTTTGCTCTCAAAGTTTCCTTGCAGTAAATATCCACGTCAGGTTCGCACTCATAACTCAAAGGGCTTAAACAAACCTCTCTGGGATGCTTCAGACTGCAGTCAGAGAGAAACCGCACAGAGTTCCTTTAAGAGTTCCTCCATAAATAATTTCATAAACCTCAACAAGAATCCTCTAACTTCTTCAGCCTCACCAACTGATGTTGTACAGCCAAGCCTTGTTCAAACAAAGAATCTTATTTGAAGTTCTAGTAAATACCTAACATTTTCCAAACATTACCAATGTGTATGCAGTTGTTTTTAAAAATGTTTTAATTTAAGCTATAATCCATATTTTTATAACGATGTATCAACATGAAAGTTGTCGCTCACTGTGAAGAACATACTGATAATTATCATCCAAATCTGCATCTTTACAGAGCTCTACATTAAAGGTGCTCTAAGCGATGTTGGGTGACGTTACTTCTTGTTCTCGAAGTATTTTCAAACAAAAGGCATTTTGTAGCCTAAAAAGCACTTGACATTGCTTAGAGCACCATATTTTTGGGGATTTCCAACTCTACTGTTATAAGTCACTCTCATTGCTATCATTCTCAGCAAAAAAAGCTCTAAAACCCACTGTACACTACCTGTTCATCACCAAACAAAACTTTAGAATAAGGAGGGAAAGAGTATGTATATTTGTATTTGTATATGTATATGTATAGAGATTTTGTGTTGAGGTGGAACTTACAGCTTGATTATAAAAGTGGATGTTTTTTTCTTTTCTTTTTTATTCATTAGGTGTCTCCGCCTGAGTTATGTTTTAATCTCGTCTCCCGTATCCCACCCTGAAGAAATATTACTTGAATGCTTCGAGTAGCCACACTAAAGAAAAAGTTCAGTTTGATAGGCAAAGTATTTTTCACAAGAGCAACATTTAATTACATTTTGTTGTCATGTACATTGGACATCAGATGTACACAATATACAAATGGTGCGTTCTGTAGCAAATATACTTTCTATAGAGACAGCAGCAGCAGAATTGGCATGTACAAAAATACACTTTTGATTCTCTCACACAACACAACATACCAAAGTAACAGGATAATATATTTATATATATTTTTATATTTCTGTATCATAAATATGCAGAACTATACACGTTGAACACAATTCACTGTAATGTAGATAACACTTATAATAATACAGGATAAAGTACATTTTCAGACTGTTTAAATTGGACAGTGACCTTATTGCAGTGTGGGATCCTGTGAAAAAGCTACGTATAGCCCATAGTAACAGCCCATAGTAACACCATGCTGACACTTGGGAAAACTGCGCTTACATTGTGCTAAGAATATATTATCTATAAGTATGAATTTACATACTTCAAAGTAAATTAATGCACAGTGAAATAGGGTAATTTATTGTTAAGTGTCACCTAAGAAATTAGCACTACAATGACGGCAGCAATGGAACTAAATTATCATTATGGACAAAACAACAGTTGGAAAAACTGATGCATTCAACTCCACACACACACACACACACACACACACACACACACACACACACACACACACACACACACACACACACACACACACACACACACACACACACACACACACACACACACACACACACACACACACACACACCTGTGTCCTCCTGTGCCCTTATTCTAGTGAAACTAAAAGGGTTCCTTGTTGAGAATAATGAAGTGCTATACATGTACAAGCAAGAATAAAGGATATTTCTCCTTCGATGGCACGATTTCTCACATTCCTGTTCAGCACACGGCATCAATAATCACATCGTATTCAACAACACTGACTTTCTTTCACGCACACACACATATTGATAGTTTCTCTTCTTTCTTCCTCCCCCGGCCCGTGCCCTCCCCTCCCCTCCACTCCCACCCAGGTCACAGAGATATAAAACAGAGCTACAGGGGACAACACTGCGTGCTGTGTGTCTGGAAACTCGGCTCATATGAATAAATACCGGCCCTATTGATTCACTGATTCAGACAGACAAACACTTCACTCTCTGGGGGAAAAGGTTTCACTTTACAGATGCAATTTGTCATGAAAAGTACAGATGTTATTACGACAGTCTAAGAAGTTGTAGGTATGTACAGTGTGCCAAAACCTTCATCTGGCACTCCAGCAAACATCCCAGGTGTTGTGGATGGAGCTACAAGCATGTCCAGAGTATTTGTAAACAGTCACAGCAGTCTCGTCATGCTTACGTTTGTTGTACTGAGATTTGTATCCCCGAAAAAAAAGATGGTGTCCTTGATTTGTTTCTTCTGCACAAGAAAACTGCGATGGGCATGATAATGTGCAATCAAATTTGGTCCAAATTTTAATAAAACTTATGATATGTTTTGCTGTTAAAAACGGACTACAAAAATGTGTCATGGCCTTGGTTTCCCACCAGTCTAAAAATACATTTTCATTTTACAAATTTCCAGAGAATGAAAATAGGCTTTTTTGGCCTTTCTCTTCATTACTAAAGAACTCCTCTTCCATCATTTTTTGTCATTAGGTTCTGAAAAAGCAACGAAACATTATCGAAAGGCAAACAAGGACGCACTGCCAGAGAAAAATATCTCTCGGAGGAATCAGATTTTGGCACAAGAACTGTAACTCTGAACTGTTTTGACATCAGCTGTAATCCTTGTTTAGGGTTCCAGATGTCCAATTAAACTTCTCTGCATCTTCTCTGTTAAAAAATCACAGAATCAACCATCACTACTTAATAAATAACGATTTGAGAATCCCAACTGCAGGGTTACAGAGCCATGTCATTGCCAAATACATGAAATAGCTTTTAAACTTAAAATATTGTGGATTATAACCAACAACTTTAAACCTTACAATCTACTGTTTCCCAGACATCTGTCAGAGCTCCATGGTGGATGAGGAATCAGAATATATTTTAACAGTTTCCTACAAAAAGGAGGTGGAACGTAGAAGCAGGAAGTTCATCTGTACCTTTTAAACTCTAAAACCTTGGCTATATTGTACCATAACAGTAAACTGCAACACCTTTTTGTGTCGGGAGGACTATCGGCTGCCAGAAGAAAAACACCGTATATGAGGGAATATTAAGACAGGCATTTACAAGTGAACATATCGGATAAAAATCAGTCTCTCCATCAGTTTGTTTGTACACACTTCTTATTTACACGTATGACTCTTCTGCAAAAAAAAGCTGGTCAAAGTCGTCCACTCGTGGGTCACTGCACTGCCTGCTCTGCCATTCCCTCTGCCCCTGCACGATAGCCAGCGCCACCTCCTGACTCCTCCGCAGGCAGACATCTGCATCCTCCTGACCCTGGGAGGAAAAGTAGTCCCTTACAGCCCGCGTGGCGGAGGGAGACAGGCAGAAGCGTGGTTTGGGGCGGTGGGCGTGGTTGGGCTCCACCTCTGACACTCTCAGGCCACCATCTTGGGGCTGACCTTTAGAAGTGCGAGGTCTGTCCAGGGTGAGGCTGGAGGAGGGGTTAGAGTTTGCAGTGGCCTCGGAAGGTTCCGAGGCCCTGCGGGGGAGAGTCCTCCGCCCTTTGTGTCCCTCCATGGCCAGAGTCAGAGGGTGGGACTTTTGCCTCTGGAGGACCAGAGTTGTGGCGTTCTGTCCATAGAAAACACCCTGTGGGGGCTGCACGCACTCATTTCTAGCCAGCCTCTGTGTGACCTCACTTCCTGTTTGTGGTTTGGGGCCGTTAGGGGAGGCTGGGACCGGGGGTCTGTAGGTGCGGGTCTGGTTGTTGAGCTGCCTCAGCTCTCTGACCGTCAGAGGTTTCTCTGTCCCCCTGTAGAAAGGGGAGCGGCTGTGCTGCAGCTGCAGCAGAGCCTGCTGGTAGGACGGAGGGCTGCTGGATCTCCGTTGGCAGTTTCGGTTCGTCAGCGTGGCCTCAGGGGCATCGACAGAGCAGCCATTACCGGTTGGGTGGGTTTTCCCGTTTACCACAGGCAAGTCCTCCTCTGAGTGCCCATTATCAGCCTGCTTTAGTGACAGGCGGCGGCCCTTCTTGAGCCACGTGTTAGGGTGGAGACCATGAGGGTGAGGGGGGGTTTCGCTGGTCCGAGGGGCCTGGGTGGGCTGTGGCCAATGAGGCGGGGCTTCCCTCTGAGGGGGTGAGTCCCTGGGTGAGAGAGGAGCAGGCTCAGCCAATGAAATCGCTCCATTGGTTGGGTAGTCAGTAGAGTACTGTGAGAAGGCGGAGTCTAAAGAGCTGAGGGAGGAGCCTGTGGGTGAGGTCGCAGGTGAAGACAGACTGGAACAGCTGGCGTCCAGTCGCAACGGAGGCGGAGGGGCGTGCTTCATCTTCCTCCGCCCGCCATTCTGGACTTTGGCTCCGCCCTTCTCACACCTATCCTCTTCCTCCTCCTTCAGCTGCAGCCCACTCAGCCCATGCTCCAGAAACACCTCGTCCACCACCTTCTCCCCCTCCATGGCGGCATCATAGCTCGCCTTCCTTACCGGTAGGTGGTGCTTTTTGGCTTGAACCGTCACTGTGCCCAAGGGCGGTGTGCTTCCCACGGCTAACGCAGGCTCTGAGCTCCTCCTCAGCCTCCGGGGACCCTGCGGCAGGCCGTTGGCCTGGCGGGTGCGAGGCTGTCGGACTGCAGGGCTGAACCTCCGGGGTCTGGCCAGCGGGGGGAGCTGCAGCTCGGTCTCAGGGTCGAAATCAGGGTCACAGTCACTGAGGGTGATGACGGAGTCACGGCTGCGGCTGTCCGGCTTGTCCTTGTTACGAAGGGGCAGCTGCTCCTGGAAGGGAGACTCAGGGTCGTCGTTCAGCTCGTTCTCCAGACTGTCGTAGGACGAGTCGTTCATCTGGAAGGATGACACATCTGGGAAGAGAGAGATGGAAAGGAGAGACGGAGAGAGTGATGGGTGAGGAGGAAGATGAAGCAATGAAGGGCTTCGCCTAAACAAGTGGTAAACTGTGGAATCATCAAATTAAGATCAAGAAAATGTAATCCATAAATACACAGAAAAACACAATAATCGAGAAAACAAAATACACAGTCCTACTTCACCATTACATTTCATGTGATGGTAAAATAGTCCTCAAATTATACAGCTTTTGCAGACATCTCCTTTCATGCAAGTATCCTGCAATTTAGGGCATTTCCACCTACTAGCAACCAAAATTAGCAATCCAAGTTAAGGCAGAACCAAACTTCATTTATTTACACATCAACCTACACTAAAACAACGCAATCAAATCTGTGACTATGTCTCCCAGATTCTGCTGCTCTCTCGTGGTAGAAACATTATCTACTAAGTAAAAAAAATAAAAATAAGAATTATGACCCCTGAAACGAACAAAAACGACGATTCACCACTGGAGACGAGGAGAACAGAGGACAAAGCGTCGTCCTGCTGTGGGCTCCTTCACCTCTGGTGGTTATTTAAAGCGTCCGGGAAGAAGGTTGGAATGAATGAGGAGATTCAATGCTGCGTTAATCAACAGCTGTGACCCTGGCCATCACTGAAATGACTGCAGGTTGATCTGCTGACCCCAATCAACAGGCCTCAAAGAGCCTAGGTCATTTACTTACTTACTTACTTACTTACTTAGGCACGCACGCAGAATTGCATTTTAAGGAATCGGTTCTTCTATTTGGAGTTTTGTCGTTGTTATGTACAATCTGACATTTCCAATTTATGCTTACGACATTGCACGGCTTTTAAAAATCAAACCTCCAAATTAAAATGTTTTTTTTTGCTTTAGCTTGAAAACGAGGATTTTGGACAAAAACTTTTTTGTTACTGACTCTGCCCTTCATAACCTTTCATCTCCACATGTAACAGAGCTGAATCAGAAATGTGACTGTTGGGAAAGAACCGCCTTGGCTTCCATCTTTGAAATGATTCTGTTGGATTCTATCATCCCCTCTCATCTGCCGACTCTCAGTTCTTACCTGATCCGTGGTCACTGCAGCTGCTCTTCTGGCTGAAGCTTCTGAACAGCGAGGTGACGTCTTCTCCCAGGACGCTGCTGCAGTTCTCTATGAGGAGGCGAATGAGCTCACACACCTGCAGGGAGAAACACTGCCTGGTTATAGCGTGAACACGTAGACTTTTTTTTTTTTTGCTTTTGCTGCAGCTGCTGACTATTTATTTTCAGTGTTATACAGTTGGCTGAAGGTGTAATTCTGTTACTGTTTATGCAGCGATTCATTTGCTGAAGCAGTGCCTCGGGGGAACCAGACAAAGGTCAGCAGTAATTCAGCAAATCTGCAGTTTCCAAGTGTCTTTTTCCAACAGCATGTTGAGTGAACTCACAAATTTGTTACACTCACACAAAATGGAAATCAATATAGTCACACTGCAGGGTGAAACTAGTATGTGGTCTCCTGTAATGTAGCTACTGCCTGCTTCATTTTGTGAAATTCATGACCTAAATAACTGTGTGATATCAGCTCCAAACAACTGTCCAGAGTTGTGTTTTTGTGTCCCATATTATCATTCTGAGAAAAGTTAGTGTCCGTTTGTTTGCACTGAGGTCGACCTTCTAACTACACAAGTATTTACATTCCACACAGACCAAGAAAACATCAAACTCCTTCTTCCTGGTCCTGGATAATGTCCTGATAAAAATACATGACATCATGTATTGGCTTTTATTATTACTTGGTAAAATGTTTGTTGAATGGCCAAGACAAAAAAAAAAAGTTGGAGTTTTTCACAGCAACTTTTTAGGTCTTCTAAGATATAATGCATATTAATATATTTGTCATCATATTTAGAAGATATCACCCCAAATCACAGCTACAAATGCCATAGAGGGAAGGCTGTTTTCTTTAAGAGTCGGTTGGAGTAAGTTTTGAAACATGCAGACTGTCTGTGTTTTATAGGCATTATCAGCCCAGTTGCAATCTGTCTTCAAACAAGTCCCATTACTTGGCTGAAAACACCGCCTTTTAAACTAAACAGACACAACTTACTAAACGCATATGACGTGCTATGACAATAATAGTCGCCAGGGCCACTCAGAAACGTTGGAATCATATCCTCCCCAACTTGTGGAAAGTTTCCACTAAGATCTGTCTGTTGGGTTTATAAATGAGCTGTTTTTTCCTGCCGTTGCTGCGTTCCTGCAACACTTTTTAGGGCCTCACTGTGTTTGTTTGTTGGGCCAGATGTTGTCTGTTTCGTACATCTTTCTGTATGGTGTCCATAAGCGTTATATGACTCAATGTTGAGAAGAAGAGTATGTCTGGTTAAACAGCACACAACCAGGCTACTTTGTAAAGTATGTCTAGTATGGTAAAGTATGTCTATTATCAAGTTATAAAAGTCTTAAAGCAAGCAAAATGATCGGAAAAGAGGGTGAGATACTATAACTTTTTTAAACAATTTAAGAATCAAGTCTAATTTTTTTAATCTTTTCTACCAACAAACTATCAACAACAAGTTCATTTATATTAGAAACAGGTTGAAGTTTTTTCAGTAAGCTGTGATTTCTTCTCATGTGTTTGAAGAATAAAAGACTTTCAGGGCCTGATATTAGACCAAATTTTGGATTAAAATATGAAAGAAACAGAACAGATGATGGGAGATGAAAGCTGTTACAAAACTTAATGAGTTCCACAGCAGTTTCATTCTAGCAATCAGGCGCAGTTAATAGTAATAGTAATGGTAATCCCTCACCACTGTTACCAGAGAGCAAATGCAACATTAACCTGCTGGTTTTATGTCCTCTGTTTGTGTATGATACTGCTGTATGAGAGTCCTGAGGCCCCTTATACTTGGGATTGCAATAATTACCGTCTCAGCTCTTCTATATATCTATATATAGGAGGGTCTGACTAGTTCACACAGCAATCAGGATGGGAGAAAACGTGCTCTGGTTTATTAGCATTTCTTTAAACCAATCACAATCGTCATGGGTGGCGCTAAGTGTCAGACAGAGCCACGGTGCTGCTGCAAAATAGCCTCTGGAAGGAACTTATTTAGGTGGAATATGTACGTTCAAAAGTTGTTTTAGTTGTGCGAAAGAAAACTCAGATTGGACAGATAGTCTGGCTAGCTGTCTGGATTTACCCTGCAGAGATCTGAGGAGCAGTTAACCATAGTCCTCAGAAATCCACCGGAGTTTAAAATGCCAACACAAAGAAAGCGGAAGGTGACGGACATTCGGCCAAAAAGAGGGACATCCAGCGGAATTTCCAGCGGCACCGGAGCAATCCTGGAAGTGGAACATCGTTGATATAGACTATTCTATCTCTAACATACAGTGACAGATTGAATTACATAACAAGCAAATTAAAGGAGAATTCCGGTCGATTTCAACACGTAGCTCTGTTGTTTGTGAATTTGGGCTGCTGTCAGTAGCGAGAAAAACGAAAACAATCGCTGTTGCCTACACCGTGTTATCCTCCTGCTGGTGTTAGCACCCAGGAGGCTGAACCCGGGTAAAACGTGCTTTTAGCCTCTTAACATGTTCAAACTGTCATTACAAGTGCCTACCCATGTGAAGTGATTCCTTCCGAGTGAACACACTGAATCTGACTGCAGTAGACGTGAAAGAAATGCATAAAATGTGTGCTAATTCAGCTCTGTTTAGTTCCAGTGTTGAGACTGCAAGACGAGTGCTTCGGGACGGGACCGTCAACAAACTACAACACCGAAATGAGATATATAACATGGCCGACGCTACTAAAGTCTGCAGGTAGTTTACCTACAGTTGCTGAGTCGTTGTATCTGACACATCTTTAAATCATTTTCACTATCAGCCTTCATAAACCAATGGGAAAAAAATACTGGTATTTCAGTGATTGACTTCCTGGAGGGTGAACATACCCTGAGGTATAATATTTTTACCTTCAGATACTGTTGCTACTGTGACATCTGTCTGCTACTGTATCAGTGACATTCCACTGGGTCATGCCTGAAGAACAGCACATCCTCTGACATCCATTTTAACTGTTAACTGGTACTGTAAGTATGTGTTTATTAACCGCTGCATGAGATGAGCTCATGTGACACATCCAGCAGAAATGTATTGTCAAATGTAATGTTATACTATGTTAAATCCAGGACTTTTAGTACAGAAAGTCAGGGCTCCGATAATAGGCCTATGAAAATTAGCATTTCTTTTCCTGTTTTGACAATATTGTTGTTGTTTTTTACACAAATGGGGCTAAAATAAGCTGGTAATGCAAAATGCATATTGAATGTGTTTTTAAAGTAGTACCTTCATACAGAAGGTCATTCTTTTGAAATGCCTTATCACATTAATTAAAGGAATAACTCTTCACATACGGCAGCTTGGTCAGGACTCCTTGGCATCACGTTTTTTTTTACGCTCTGGGTAACAATTTTGTGTCATTTTTCAACATGCAGGCAACAAAACTACTTGGTTAGTTTTAGAAAAATATGGTTTGGGTTAGAATAAGTATGGTTGTTACGTAACTTACATACGTGATGTTAGTTAAGTACGTTACGTATTGTAAGTTAAAATAGGTTGACTTTTGGTTTCACAGGAAACATGGACAGCAGTCTCCTGGGTAAAAGTCTCACCGACCCCGACCTCTTTTGTACTTTGTTGCTCTTCATAATATGTCATCTCACTGTGCCGCGATCGAGCATTTGAAAGCCTGGTGCGCCTCCTGTGATGGTACCAGACAATGCGTTGATTAGATAACATGCTTACTGCACAACTAATGATATCGCTCTCTGAAATGAAAGCCTTTTTACCTCTCCCTGTCCTTCTTATTCTCTCTAATGTTGTCACCACTTTCATTCTGTCCCCTGCTCCTATCTCTTTAGTTTCCCTTTCTACTTCCCTCTCTTGATTTTTTTACCTAAAGATCCGCTCTCGCTTTCATTCAGCCTCTCGGCCCTCCTTCAATCTCTCTACTCATTTAGCATTCCTCACTGTCACTCAGAGTGGGCCTGCTATGTGATACAGAGCAGTTAGAAAAAGCCTGTGGGCATCCAGGAGACATTCACCCATCCATCAACAGCCCATTTGTTTTCTTTCTCATATTAAACTCTCTCTCAACTATTGAGTATAATTTATATATAAAGAAATTCACAATTTGTTTGCAGTATGAAGGCAGGTTGAGAGTGGACTTTCTATGACTGTCACAGTATACAATACCATTGCTTGATAGATGGCGAACATACTGTACACTACGGTATCTGCATGGGTGTGTGTGTGTGTGCATTAACAAATGTCACAGCTGTGTTAGTGGGTGATTTCTAAGTATTTCCGAGGTCATCAGTCAACACATACATCCAGCATGCTGCAAAGAAAGTCTATCAAGCCGCCTGTGTGTCACTTCCCTGTTTTCTTTCCTCTACTGTGATGTGAAAAAGTCGCTGTATTTAAAAAACAAAACAAAGCAGAAGCAAAGTAAAAGTTTGGTCCACCGTTCAAGAGCCAAGCTCAAGAGAAAAACAACATTCTTTTCAATGATTTGATTCTCTGTTTCCATCTAAAGTAATACTCAAACTAAAGCTGTATTTACCTTCTAAACAGCTACATTCAGCCAAAAAAATTTAAATAATATGCTGCATGAAAGAAGGAGGGAAACAGACTAAACTGAATTGGCTAAAACTGAGTGTTCACGTGTCTCCAGACAAGGTTGGAAACTAGCTATTACACAGCCAGAAGCCCACGCTAGTTTAAGTTGGCCCCCGGCTCCGACCGCAAGGAGGGAAATGTCGAAATCTTCACTTTGTTATTTTTTAAAGTTTTTTCCCAGAAAAAGGCCGCCTGCACACACAAACAAGCAGTGAGAGAGAGATTGAAAGTGTTATCAGGGGAGTATGTGTGTAGGAGATACAGTATTTAGGCATTTGTGGCCATTTTGTGTGTGTGTGTGTGTGTGTGTGTGTGGAGAGAAAGAGAGAGGTGTTTCAGTAAGAGATTTTTCCGCTGAAACACACACACTTGGCCTCAGGATTCTGTAGGAAATTCTTTGCATGTTTTCTCAATGAACCTCAACCACCCCATGCCGCCACACACACACACACACACACACACACACACACACACACACACACACACAAAGATAAGCAAACCAGCCACCCACAGAGATTGTGTGTAACTCAAATACTGTAACTTTCCAAACAGACCACAATTCAAAAAGCTTTGTATGCTTTGTATTGAGTGACTACATGGGCTCTGGTGGGCGAGGGGGCTTCCACTGTGGGCTCTGGCTGCAGCCACTGCTGTGGAATTAAGTTATTTTAGGTTAGCCTCGCTGGCCAAGACAGAGTGAAGCAATGTTGCTTCACTTTTGAATAAACTTTAGATTCACAAAAATACAATAAAGAGACATTTTAACTCCAGAAAAAAGATCGCTACTACTTAAACTCCCAGTACAATAATTTCTGATTTTGCTGGCAAGTGCCGGTTATACAATTCTGCAGACATTTTCAGATAAAAACCTAAGTCAAAGGTTATTGTAAAATAGATGCAAGATATTAAATAAAATCAAAGCTAAATGCATGACTAGACCATTGTAATTTGGGAGAACTAACCCTTTAATGGTGGACCTCATCACATAAGTGGTAAACTAGCTTGAGTGGTAAACTAACTTGAGATAGAGATAGATATATATATATATATATATATATATATATATATATATATATATATATATATATATATATATATATATATGCGCTCACACAGGTTTCATACACAACAGCAGCACGTACACACTCATGCTGAGGCAGTTTGCTTCCAATATTCCATTGAAATGTTAGATTCCTCAGGTTTTGCACACTGTCTCAGCAAGCCTATCTGACATACACATCCCTATAGCAGCCCAGTGTATTCAGAGTGTTGTTCAATTTAACATTTTGGGATATACACTTTTTCTTTTCTTGCTCAGAGTTACAGTAGATGAGAAGCTTGATGCCACTCTCATGTCTCTACGTTTAATACGTTGTTTTGCTTAGCTTAGCGCAAAGATTGGAAACGGGGGAAAAGCTAGCATGGCTCTGTCCAAAGGTATCTAAATCTGCCTGCCAGCATCCTTAAAGCTCACTAATTTTCATTAAAAAGTAAAATGCCAAATATCTTGTTTCAGCTCCTCAAATATCAGGATTCGCTGCTTTTGCTTCTTCGTCAAATATAATAATAAATTGAATGTAATATTAGATTCTGGACTGTTGGTCAGACAAAGAAAGCCAATTAAACAAATCACTGTGGGCCCAAAAGTTGTGAAGGCCATTTTTCACTCGGCAAGACAGCAAATCATCATATTTCATCATCACAATCATATTTCCCAGAATTTCCCAAAACACTGTCAAATTGTGTGTCTGTGTGTTCCTCCTCACCTTTTTGGTGCCCTCCCCCTCCATCTCGGGGGTGCTTGGTGCTGGCGCCCACAGCATGCTGGGAGCAATGCAGACGGACAGGTTGAAGGCGTTCATCTGGTTGTCATGGGCGTTGCCTCGGATACAGTGCAGCACGGCGATCACATGTCGCAGAAGAAGCAGGTTCTCACTGGGCAGGAGGTGGAGCAACCTGACAGAGAGAGAGAGAGAGTTACATAGAGATGACAGGAAGGAAGGATGGTAGGAGATGGGCATCATGTCAATTAAATGACTACAGGGATCATACACCCATCCTAAAACACTTGTTCCTAGTTCTCACAGTCTGTGTGTGCTGTCATGTTGTTTCCTGATCTCCACAGGGATTTCTCCACCAACATTTTCATGTTACTTGTTTTTTATTTTCCTAAGCAAAAGGAATTTAGTTTGTTGTTTCTGGAACTGAAGCAATGTCCTCTCTGTGTCTTTCTTTCACTCTCTAGACATAAACATTGTGTATTAAAGGAAAAACCAACAAAGTGTCACAGTAAGGTGTTGGGCTACCATAAGCATACAGAACACTCATTTATTCAGGTCTTTCCTTAAATATGTCACCCATCTGTGTAACAAACGTCTGTATGACTTGTTGTGTCTGTGCGTGCTTGTTAGAAAGAGACAGACAGTAACACGTTGTATATTATTACTTTAAAATTAGCAGCAGGACTTTGGCATAAATGTGATGTATTTTAGGATTTGAAGCGACAGATTGTACCTCTGGACAGCTTGCATCTGCTCTTCCCCTCCCTCCCCTTCCATCACATCCATCCACTGCTCATACAGATCCATACACAGCATACTGCCCGGGATATTTCGCAGGAAGTCCTAGATGCAAGGAAAAAAGAAAAGATTTTTTTATCAAGAAAAATTAGTTGTTCACATAAAATAAAACATTTGTTCAATAAAAGAATGTTAGAAATTATTTTGCTTTTATTTGTTTTAAATTCAACAAGCAATTGGTTGTATTATAGAAGAATACTGAAAGCAACAGAAATATCTGTGTATTTATCAATTGAATTGGAATTGTGTTATGTGTATAACACATAAGCATCCCTTCAACAACATTATTATAACCCATAGCCTATAGCCCAATCCTGCGTGAAATAATTTGAAAAAGACTACATAAAGTCCATTATTCATCATTGCAAGAATGCATCCAATGCTGAAGTTTTACATGAGAAACAAGGTAAAAACTTAAGTTATTATTAAATTAGCATCAAGTAGCATTAGGCAGTGGACTAATTTATTAAAAAGATTGTTTTTTTTTCCTCAGGTGAGGCACAATCCTTGTCCGTTGTGCAGAAAACAGGTAAAACACAGCAAAGAAGGGAGATGAATCAGCTCTGTATAAACCCCCAAAGCCCCTTGGCTGCTCCCTGGATGCCCATCGCTGTGGTAGCTGTTTGGCCTGGAGCTAAACAATGCAGCACCTTGTGTGTGTGACTGGCAGCCTGCCTGGCTGTGCAGAGACAGATTATCCTGTCTGGATTTATGTGACTTTGGAAGCACATCAGTCGCTCCTGCTTTCTGTTGTCTGGTTCAAACCAGCGTGGCGGGCCAGAGCTGTATGTGGTTGAGTGCGTGTGAGTTACCTTGAGGACAGCAGCGATGACGAACACAGACTGGTGTGTGATCTCCGGGTCCTCAGTTCCACTGTCCAGTCTGTCCCGAAGCTCCCGGCAAGCTTTGGCCCCAGCTGACCGCCTGAAGATGCCCCTGGTATACGGCCCCTCCAGGTACAGGAACACCAACATGTCCTGGAGGGAACACAGTATTCTTTTTATAAATATTCAGAATGGAACAGAGGAACATTTTTAACAGAACAGAGAAAATAGCAGTTTTGTATCGCTGACAGACAAAAATGATTTTTTTACCCATAAAGGCAGAAAGCATTAACATCACCAATGCACTTTGCTCAGAAAGTCCAGTAATGTTTTAAACCAAAGGAAATCAAGGGATTTATGGATTAGGGGAATTTAGCTTTCTCAATATCTGCTGTTTGTTTGTGATCCACCACTTCCTAGAAACTGAATTTCAATTGTGCAAATATGATGAATCAGAATCATTTTTCGGCAGCCTCAAATGGAGTTTCATTATTAACAAAGAGAAGAAGAACTCGACACCACGCTGACTGACTGAACAGATTTCTGTTGCATGACTAAACTTTTGAACGTACACGTTCCACCAAAACAAGTTCCTTCCTGAGGCTATTTTGCAGAGGCGCCGTCTGACAATTGTGATTAGTTTAAAGAAATGCCAATAAACCAGAGCACATTTTTCTCCCATACCAGAATGCTGTGTGGACTAGCCAGACCCTCCTCCGCAGCACTGTGAAGGAAGGTCTGGCAATGCGAGACTAGTTAGAACTAAACTAGCAAATTAAATTGTCAATGTAGATCCAGTGTGGCCTTCTTAAAAGGGTTCTGTGGAGCACCATATGTAACAATAAGTAGGAAATCTACTTCCCCATACCGCTACATCTCCCTTTCCCCAAATACACGGTGACCCCTCCAGACGGGGCCCTGACCCCTCTTGCTGGCCTAGGTGACCTCCTCTCGTCTCACCATGACAGGCTTGGGCAGGCCGTGGTCCGGAGAGCAGACCGAGCTCAGGGGTCGTCCGAACAGCCGTCCCTGAGTGGGGGACGGCGAGGTCGGGGACAGGGGCAGACCGTCCAGCTGTGTGTTGGAGCCTCTCCAGAAAGGCCAGTTGATCAGAGACCTCTTCCTCTTAAAAGACTTTTGCTGACCAGGCTCTGTGGGGAGAAAAAAAGGGGAAGAGGTGAGCTGTGGTTTCAGATATAAGCAAACTGCTGTTGCTTGAGTAATGCATGTTATGTAAAGCCACTGGAGTGCATGTCCAGCAATGCTCGATGATTCACCCAACTAACTAAGTACTTGTTTTACAATATTTATTTTTTAGAGTTCTGGGTTAACTTTTCCAACACAGTACAGTAGGTTGTGAATTGTTTAGCATTTAGCCAAAAAGTCCCAGATGTTGGACTTTTTCAGCAAGTACGTGAATGCTTCTTCCATCCGAATATTCACACCCTAAAAAGGGTTAGGTGAGAAAAAGAGGTACACTGTTGAAGAGAGAGACACCAATAAGACAGTACCTGAAAGACAGAAGAAGAAAGAACCTTTGACTCAGTGTTTGAGGGAAATATACGTGGGCATGCCCTCACGCTTGACAGCACCATTTAATTTGAGATGTGTGTGTGTGTGTGTGTGTAGGTGTCTGTGTTTATTCATATGTGTGCTTTTGTGTGTGAAAGCCTATATGCATGTATAGAGCTCTGTTTGTCTCTGCAGGCTTGTGACCGTGTGTTCCTTGTTGAGCATTCTCTCAGCGGTGCCAAGTCACAATGTCTACCTGTGTTGTTTGGGTGTCTGTCTGCAGGTCTGTCTCTTCACTACATGTTCTCTATGATGTAACAGCTCAGCATGTTTCTGCAGTTATGAAACTGCATACTGGGCACGCATTGAGGTGCGTGTTAACGAGAATGTACAGCAAACATGTACTAATCTCTATGCTAAATTACACATGTAGCAAAACATGATTCAAACTTGTGTTACCTTCATGGGACATAGAAAATACACAACCAACTCTAAATGTCAAATATTTGCTTGGTTCAATGTCTGAAATTTGATATATTGCTGCTTTTCTCTCAAAATAAGCACTGTGAAAATGTTTATAAAAGCTGCAGAAAATCTTTTAAAAAGGGTAATGCGGTGACATTTAATTGCAGCAACTTCTTCGACACCAGAAGTCTAGAAACGATAGCATTTATGTAATAACGAGTACGAATACGAAAGATTCTTTCAGTGGGTGGAGGACCCACAAAATAAATGTGGCATACCTCACATAGAATTCATTATTTAACGATCTGCCGTGGCACCATGCCCAAATACACTCTGGAACAAAGTTCAACAGTAACAGAATTGCTGGTCTGCTCTGGCACTTCTCAGCAGGCCTCGCCATCATCGAAAAAAACATGACCTCGCTGTAAATCAGGCGTTACATCATTACAGCTTTCTAGTCACATAACAGTTTTAGACGGAGGTGGCGAGGAAATAGAGTATTTGTCGGCTGGGTGGGCAGCATCTATCATCCTATAATCTACTGCTATCAGTTTTGTAATGATCATACGCATTTTATAGAAGGCACTGGTCAACACTGTCATGAAGATAGAGATGCCAGATCAGAAAATTTAATTTTGGAAGGACAGTTAGTTCCCTTCTTTTTTTTATTTTTAAAACATCCTCCCATAAATTCTTGGTTCTTCAAGATTAGCCTCCCTTAATAAATCAACACCGCAGTGGAGCATCTGGCTCTCTGATGGTGTATTTTTGGGAACGATGTGGCTTGTATTGGTGGTCTAGCGCTGCGACAGGCAGACTTTTGGCCACTGACAAGCTAACATTATAGCAAATACTCTGGGAACAGGTTGGACCTCTTCCAGCGGGAGAGTGGACGCCATCTTTGCATTGAATTTCTAGCATAATTATGGTTTGTGAGTTGGACTGGATATCCATATTCAATGTTTTTTTTGGTACCGGCTGAAATGTGTCCATACAGTAGCTCACATTGACGACTGTCAATTTAATTCAATTATCATATTGGAAAAAAAAAACAATTATGCAAAGTTCTTGCACTGCTGCTTGTGGTTAAACAATATTCAAGAATGTCTTTTTGTTGTTGTGTTATGTGTGCCATAATTATATTTACTCATGTTTCCCATGAACAGTTTTTCAATAAAGCATCTTTGGCCAAAATTCAGTCAGAGCTTGAATGTATTTGTAGTCAAATCTGCCACTAATGTGTAATTCAAAGATATGTACTGTTATCAGCCAGTCAGTCTGTCAGAAAGGGACATTTACTCTTTACACTGTTTGAGAATAAATGCCTGAGAAGGGGCTTCTGCCAAGGCTTCCCCTGCACACAACTTTGTTAGCTTTCGGGGTGGGTGGGAACGCCTCTATGGCGGCGAGGCTGGTATGGAGAGACTATGTAAGATGTTGTTATGTTTGAGGAAAAGGAATCTGAGGCAAAGCTTGTGGTTGGCAAACTGCAGCCTCCTTGACTGGAAAACACACACTTTTCTCCTCAACTTGTTTTCCTCTAAACCTAATCCCCTCTTTTTTTCCATCCTGGTCCCTGAATCCCCGTTACTCATCCTCGTTGTCCACTGTCCTCTTGTTTTTCCCTTTCTCCTCCTCATCATCATTTTTCTGTGCCTCCCATTTTTGTGGTCCCCTTTCCCTTCTCTCCCTCTGTAAATTCTTCTCCCTCTATCTCTCACAGAGTGTTGTTTCTTTTTCCTTCACCTCCGCTGGCCTTCTGCTTTTCTCAATAGCTGTGTCATCTCTTTTCACTTTCCATCTTCCTATTCTCACACTAATCCGTCCCTTCTGGGGTTTCTTCCTCTTTGTCTGTCTGATGTTTTTCTTATTCTGACACTGCGTCTCTCCTAACCCCCTGCTGTAACCCCTTGTCCGCTAAAATCTCCTTTCCCACCGTTCTCTTTGACTCCTTTTCTTCTTCACCTACTGATTCATCGTCACAGCTCAGTGTCAAGAATGAGCATAAACAGAGTGAAATGGTATATGTAAGTGAAACAAATTCTAAGGAAGTACTTTCTGTTCTGCATTCATATTTCTGTATGCTCATATTTCTTCTTGTGGTTTCATACATAATTAAATTTATGGAGGGATGCTTGTCACTGACCAACCATCTACTTGGAAACCTCAACTGCTATTCTGATGAAAAAAACGTATATTATAAGTTATTATTATATATTTTTCACAGCTCTTTTTCACAACACATACTTTCCCTGTTGACAGTGGTTATGCCTATTTTCTTGCAGCAGGTTTAAATCCTAGGCCAGACTTTTATGTTAGACAAATGAAGAAAGCAAAACGCCATATTAGCCTTAAACATTTCTGTTGTCTCACATGACATATCATTATTCAACAGTGTTGTTTCGACTTTTTCTCCCTTTGATTACGTCAGACAGTCAAAGTTCCAAGGGTTTTCACAACCGTTACGCAGTTATTTGAAGCCGCTTCTAAAATGTTGTTTTTTTGTGTTCTGAAAAATGTCTCATTTGACCTTATGAAAAGGGTCTGTGTAATGAGAACGACAGTCCTGACCAGCTGTCTTACCTATAAGTGGAGTCTGTCCCGGGGCAATCTTGCTGGGTTTGAGGATAAACTGGCACTGGGTGTCTGGGGGGAGACACTGGTCCAGCAGCAGCACCCCTGGACAGTCTGTGGGACTCGTTGGATCCCTCCCTGCTCCTCCTCCCAGTCCTCCACCGCTACTGCTCCCGCCATCCCGTATGTGGCTCATCTTAATGCTGAAGGGAAACTCGTGGCCTGAATGAGAGGTCAGGGTCCAGAGGTTAGAGTTCATAGGTCTGGTATGTGCAGTCTGTGCATGTGACGTGGAGTTAAATATAGCAAATATGATATACATTAGGGCAGAACTCGTGCCATGTTGCGATGAATCAACGGTCTGGAGTTGAGATGTTGAGTATGAACTACAGAACAAAAGATTATGGTAACAGAATGTCACGGAAATACCACTGTGACACAAAACTAACTAAAATGCTCCCAGATGTTAAGTTTTTGGTGTTCTGCTGATGCAGTAGTGGCCCCCGCTGTGTGTATTCTCTGCATTGGTACTATCTGGCTTGCCACAAATTTCTTCATCGGAGGGATGAGACAGTATGTTTTCATTTAATTTTATGAATTTATGAAAGATGCAATTGTAAGCATTCATATAGATTTTCAAGAATCAGCAGTTTCATTGTAAATCTCATCCCATGCCACTGGAGGTGAAGAATCGTGGCATCTTAAAAGGAAAAAAAGGTAAAGGCTAAAGGGAAAAGGGTATTTTTTGTTCTTTTTAAATGGACAACTTTAAACTTTTTTCTGATGGTGTGACAGTTTGGCTTACCAATGAGAGGGTATGGAGGGTCGTCCTTACTGGAGTTTACCCACAACCTGTGATCTTTAACACAGCCCTGGACAGAGAAAACGAGAATCAAGTTTAACAAATTCACTTATCATTTAAATGAACAATTCTGCTACTTTTCCATGTCTTCCCTGCATTTATCTGTCAAGCTACCTTCAGGAATGCACATCTGTGGTGTAAGGAAACCGGATGCTGTCACAGGAAAGATTGGCTTGAGAGCATCAGCAACTGCTCTGAAAACTAGCTCCACTTTAGCCAACCAATTTTTCTAAATTACTGTCACAATTCTGACAAATAAATAATAATATTACAAATCTGTTGGAAAAGTCTAAAATCCCATTACTTTGTACACATGCTTCACACTGTGGTAATATTTGGTTTGGACAGTCTAATATTGTAATGTTTAACAAACCTTATTTCTATATAGCATGGCTATTTTTAACCTCACATCAAAGTATAGTCACTGGACATTGAGTTGAGTATCAACAGTGGTCTTTGGTTACTCACTGATATGCCAAACTGCAGCAGAGCCATGTGGATGACATCAGTGGTGCTGTCAGTGTTGCTGACTGCAAGTGTCTTGGCCTGGTGGAAACATTATAGAAACATTATGGAAATATCTAGTTGTCTATCTGTTTGTGTGTCACATAAATGAGAGCACCGCCAGTGATGTCATTAATTACCCACTTAAAGACAGACTAGGCAAATCAAATAATATTCATGTTTGTGCTGATCAGCAATACAAATCACAGAGGAAAGAAGAGAATCTTACATATGCACAGTTCCCAATATCTTTGGCAAATATCTTCAGAGGAATGGTCTTGGGGTCATCCTTCTCTTTCCCCTCAATTATCCGACTGTGTGCAAGGGGAAAACAAAGATCAGTGTTATAATGAAAATAACATTTGAATATAAGTACATATATCCAGCACTGTGATATGGGAGACTAACATTTTGAGTTAATGGATATACTATTTACACTGTGATCACTCTTGTTCATGTTGAGCTAGCTTCTATTTAATCCCTTCTGCTTCATCCAAATCAAATCTTTCCTGCCCCGTAGGGGAAATCTGATTTGCAAGATGAACTGTAAGCTATAATACTTAAACAAACCATTTCAGGCAAAGTAGCTGAGTGTATAACCAAACATTTACCTTTTGATGAGCGCCAACCACTTGTTCTTGTCCTCCTCAGAGCTGAAGTAAAGAGAGTGATAAAACATAATCAGAGTAAATCATGTTAAAAGCAAATGTCTGTTTTGCTGCGTTATGCAACTCCCGCTTTAAACCGCAGACTTCGTCCTCCGCTATGGCTGGATTCAATGCAAAATGTAATTAGTGTGTGTGTGAATGAGTATGAATGTGTGTATGTCATGACATGTTGCATGTTGGTGCCTGTTGTGCGTGTGTGGTGATCTACTCTGGTCTTTGAGTGGCTTTATGACTGGGAACTGCAATCGTACTTAAGTGTTTAGCAATTTTGTGGTTGTGAGTTCCCTTATATGATATGCATTTGCAGGCATTTTTGAAAATATGCTTGGCATAAATAATTGTCATGCAATGCAAGTAGACATACTGAATGAAGTTATATACAGTAAAAGGAAATTGAGTTACAATTTTAAGGCATTTCTCACTTTGAGTGTTAACAACTTTCTTATGTACTGTGTGTGTGTGTGTGTGTGTGTGTGTGTGTGTGTGTGTGTGTGTGTGTGTGTGTGTGTGTGTGTGTGTGTGTGTGTGTGTGTGTGTGTTACCTAAAGGTGGCCACATAGTTGCAGGAGGGCCAGCCCATGACGAAGCTCCTCTCTGGGTTGGTGCTTCCCTCACACACCTCCTCCATGCAGCTGGCTGTCCACATTTCACACACTCGGACTTGGGCCTTCACTTTGAAGTGAGTGGGAGACCTGCAGAAGACACAGTGTGCTCCATTAAACTAGGCTAGGCTCCAACTACAGTGACAACTATTTTCATTATCAGTTAACATGTCTCAGTCTGTAAAATAAAAGGGAATTGTGTTCTATTTCATAAATGACTTAAATGATTAATCAGTTATCAAAACAGTTGTAGATGATTAATATTTTGACCAACTAATCAATCAAATAGTATGTATTTAGGAGAAATCTTTGCAAGAGAGAAACCCCAGAAGATTTCCTTTGTAAAATATTGCAACCCAAAAGTCCCTTATCAAGGAACAAACCGGGATCCTCTACCGTTGCAATATAACTTTTAATTTTCTTCATAGAACATTTTTCCAAAAACCTCTAACATATGGCAGTCCTTCAAGGAATGCTTTATATAGCATAGAATTATTAGAAGATAAAGCTATTTCCAGCATTTTAAGTAGACATGTATTTATCCACCATCTGTGATTATAGAGGGAAAAAGTCCAAATGCACACATGTGGCATACACACATACTCTCCCTGCTATTACACAGAAAGAAAGGCACACAAACGCACAAGACACATCAATTAACTTCTTCTTCTTCTTCTTAACCTCTCTCGCTCAAACACACACATACCAACACACATTCCTCAAACTCACCCTGTGTTCAACCACAATGTAATGGCCAATTATAGCAAATACTCTGTGCTGGAAGGGTCAGCTCCACCCACTGGCTCAAGACTCCTAGGACAGACCACAGAGGTCCTGCTGTGTCTACATTGAGGAGTGTGTCTGTGTACAGTAAGTATAGGTACACAGAGCAGAAGTCTGTTTCCTTCTCTACATGTCTATGCGTTTATTCGCGTGTGTTAGTGCATGTTTGTGGACTTCAAAAACATAAATGTGCTCTTTAAGATTCTATTTTTGAACATTTGTGTGTGGCAGTTTGTGGGTAGGGAGGCCCATACTGTAGGCCTGAGGCAGGCCAGTGTGGCTTTGATCTGAGCCAGGCTTCATATGGATTTAATTGGCTGGGAAATAATTATATACTGGGGAGAAAATGAGGGAGGGAGAAGTAAAAGTAGCAGGAGAGTAAGGGAATGAGAATTTAGGGAAAGATAGCAGAAGAATGTAACTTCATCTTCAATTGTTTTGCTATCAGTGTTAGAGAACCAACTAGATGAAATGTTTCTCAAATTTGTTTCACTCTTTTTTTTTTCCTGATTATGTCTCCTTGTCTCCATTTTTCCATGCCCGTCTCACTCACACAACCACATAAACATAGACTCCTTCATCCTCTCTGTCATTTCACAAGACACACAGAAGGAAAACTTACTTTGCCTTGGCGACGAGCAGCGCGTCGGTGAAGAGGAAGAGGTGTCTCTCCTGGGTCTGCAGGCCCGTCTTTAGCTGCGTTTGGGCATGACCCAGGAATAGGCGGCGTGGACACTCAGCTAGGAAGGCCTGAACTAGGGAACAGGACCCTGGGCTGACTAGCGTCAGGCAGCTTTCCCTGGGGGAGAGACAACGGATAAAACACACTATTAGACACAAAGGGGAAAGTCTGGATGCGTTTGTTAACCTGAGCATTGGATGTGGCTGGACTCAAATTCAAGTCAAGTCAATTTTATCTTTACTGCCCAGTATCACAAATTTGCCACAACGGGCTTTAACATCAACACACAGAAGGGGGAGAAAGAGACAAGGACAACATGCACACAGGGTGGGGGGAGGGGGGTAGAGAGAGAGAGAGAGAGAGAGAGAGAGAGAGAGAGAGAGAGAGAGAGAGAGAGAGAGAGAGAGAGAGAGAGAACATCTGGAATGAGGCACCAACAGCCAGGAAAGAGAGAGAGAGAGAGGTCCCAGGATGGCCGACGATCAAACCTTCTTTACCTCCCTCCACAATTATTACAAAATTGCCATCGAGCAAGGCACTGAGTCACCATTAAATATTACAAAGGAGCCGCTTACTGACCATCAGAAGAAGACCGAAGAAGATATGTGCAGCTCCTTGAAGTAAAAGTGCAGAACTGTGTAAAATGCAACAAGCCATCACTGAAGCATGCTCAATAGGTGGCAACATGTGAGGAAATTAGTTAAATGGCAGTAAACATTAAATAATCAAATTAAATAATTATTAAGTGGCTGCAGGCCAAAAGTAAGAAGCTGAATCTAACGAGGAATAATTGTCTGCTAAACCTATAAATAACCTGGAACATCTTGTATTTAGATAGCTTTATTTATTCCAGTGTTTTTACTGTGCTTTATAGGGCTGTCCTCGACTAAAGAAATTCTTAGTTGACTAACACTTATAGGATTTTGTCGACTAATCGATTAGTTGATTTAATTGACAGAGCTGTGCGCTTTGAGAGGTGGTTAAGACTAGAAAAGCACAATATAAATGTAGTTAATTAACCATCTGTAAAACTGAGTTTCTCCACAATTAATCCTGCAAAAGCACCACTTTAAATCTTGTGTTTACCATAAATGTGCTCATAAGTTTCTTGGAAATGAGTAATTAAGCATGAATAAGCATAAAAAATGACTAGTCGACTAAAGAAATCTTAGTCGACTAGGACCAAAACGACCGATTAGTCGACTAATGGACTAAGATGTGGCAGCCCTAGTGCTTTATTAACACCTTGGGATTTTCCAAACTCCTCCAGCGTCTGGAATGATGATGTAACATGACGCCCATTCCAAACTTGGAAAAGACTGTAAAATGGCTCAAATGTCCAAATTGCTTGTGCAGCGTAATTAAAGTCCTAAAGTGAAATATGTACCTCGTTATTTCCTGTATTTCCTTAACTGATTCCTCACAGTTGGAACCACACACATAATCAAGCATTATGAGTAAAATTGGACTTTTGGAGCGGCGCTGCAATCGTTTGGCTACAAATGTGTCATTATTTGCATGTTTCGGAGATGCACAAAGATGGCTCTGTTAACTTAATCAGCCACAGAAAGCTGTGATGGAACTACAGGAGCTCCTGCCAGCATCAATGGAACTTCTACTAATACGTTTGAGATAAATAGTGAATAACTGACACTTAATTTTGCAATGAACCGTTGATTCAAAAACCTTGTTTGTGTTGTTTCGATATTGTCTTGTCAGTTTGTTTTGTTTCCTCTTTTTCTTTTCTCCTTTTTGAAAGGAGATAAAAATACTTCCTTGTTTGGTTGCTACTGACAGAAATATCTTAGAGTTTTGTTTTAATTACAATTGTGTTTCTTGTTTCCATGCTGTCAATATGTGCCACTGATGGACCGATGTAAACAGAGGGGAATTTTTGAAGGAGGAGGAAATAGTTTGAGGCCTCCATCCTTTCCTGTTTACACTTCAATACCAGATAAAAGACTTAAATCTCCACTAACACACACACACATTCACATTTTTATCTCTGTCTCTACCTTTCTGTGTCTCTTTCATGTACACAAACATGCACACACTTTTCTGCTCTCTCACGCATGTACACACCCACCTCTTAACAGAGTTTCTATTTTTCATTCCTTCTCTTACACATGCACATCCTTGATACCCACGAGGACACACACAATGCTGTCGGTAACCTTCGCCAAAGTGCCCTATAGTAGTCCCAAGTCTTGCTGGGAAGACAGAAAAGCTTGGATTCTCTCATTCATCACCACCCTTTCAGCTACGTTGCATAAGTGATTGGTTACGTAATTAATTAACAAAGAACAGACGACTACGCTGGAGTGCTTCCCTTTTTTATCTGTCTTTGTGTGCCATCCAAAAATAAATAAAAAGGGGGCTGAGAGAATTCTATTAAAAAACGATGAATGTAGCCAATTAAGGGTTGACGTTCGATGGGACGCATCGCCCTGCATGACCGGGAGATGAAAACTCAGTGAAAAGAGTAAAAAAACGGGTGAAGGATAGGGAAATATTTCCCATTCCTTAGGTCAGCAACACTTACTGTATACAAGGACAAGACACCATTCTGCGATAACAATTGCAGAATCAACAGTTGCAAAATAATCAGCCATTATTCCTGGAAGAAAGAAAATACTTTCCATGTGGTATACTTTGAAAACATTTACATAACTCATGCACCCTTCACCTGCTACAAATTAAGCATTTCTTTCTGGGGAGTAGCAATAACATGTAAATCTTCATTTTTGGTGTCAACTTCTTCAGCAGTGTCATTCTGTGACAAGCCTCTATACTTTTCCCCTTTCCCTTTGTCCAAAATTCTACAAAGAAGTCCATAAAGTGAAACTCCCAAAAAAAATGAGTTGTCTCTGTATAAATGTGACTCATACTAAGCATCAAAGCTCAGGGTCTACTGGATCTCTCAACATGGCAGTAACTGTTCTCTTAATGTTAAGCCACATGCCACTGCAGGAGGACAGCACAGGGGTAAAGAAGCATAGCAGAGGGACGTTGGGAGGATTTTCGGGTTCCTTGATTAAGTTGCACTGGGATAAAAGTCTCAAAAATTCCCATTGAGTTTATAAACACATCCTCCTTTGTTCGTATTGTCCTTGCGGATTCTGGAAATGTCAGAAGAGCAGACACCCGCACACACTAATACAAATGGACAAAACTTCTTGTAAAGCCCCTTTCACATCTCGCTGCCCTAAAAAAAGGACATCTTCCGTATTCACCACACATGCCTCCCTCCTGAATGTAGGATTGACAGCTGAGCCGGCCGTCCTTTGAATCTGACGGATGAGCAGCTAATGGCTCCATTGTACATCATGTGATGTTGATAAATTGAATGCTCTGCCTGCCCGCATACATGGCCACCATTGTTGAGGCACAGCACCGAGTTGGGAGAACTGTTGACTTTTTGGAACACAATAAGGGCCCAGTGCACAATGAACCACACAACATAGCATACTAATGTCCTAGCATGTATAATTAAACAGTTCCGGGCACGATTTGTATATAAAAGGCTGATCATATCAGCATTAATCAGAAAGTAGGTCATTCACAAGTTATTTGATTTATATAGCCTAAAATCTAAATGTGTCCAAAAGGGCTCTCTATCCTTCGACCCTCAATTAGGAGTAGAAGCACAATATAGTAGAACTAAAATATACGTTCCTCAAAGATGTAGAGCTAGAGACTAACAAAATTAGAAAATACAACCAATGGTATATAGAATCAAGGGCATAGGTTTGGTTCCAGAAATTATGGCCAATGTAACACAACTTCAAAAGTTGGATAACAAAGAAAAGAGTCTTCTCTTCACTGAGTAATACTGTCCAAATGAAACTTCAGCAAGAAAAAGAGAAGCGAAAGTGGACTCGTCAGCAGTGATCTGCAGCTTTCATGTGGGCCGACATGCCTGCTGTCGTTGCATCACACCTTGTGTTTGTGCAGCAAACATCTGATTCACTGAGTGCTTAAATCACGGAGGCTGGGATGGGAAAGACACGTAAAGTCTTAGTCATGATGACATGACGAAAACCAGAACTGACCTGAAACACACAAGCACCTGTAAATACACACACCCAGGAGAACAACAGCTGGAAAAACAGCTGCAACTTTCTCTTTCTCCTAGCTCTCTGATTAACTTTTTTTTTTCTTTGCTGACATGTCCCACATCTCACTTTCATCTCTCAGCCCATTTTTGTCTTTCCCTCTCACCCTTTTTTCTTCTGCGCTCAGTTTTTTTTTTAATATATATCAATACCTTAATTAACCAAAATAGCTTAATTAATGGCCTAGTTAGTATATATGGAATTTTTACATCACCTCAACTGTCAATTGTTCTACCCTGACCAAGCACGCTGACTCCCTCAGGGCAGCAATGACACACTCTTATATAAGTGTCAATCTGGTCTGTCTGTGTGTGTGTGTGTGTGTGTGTGTGTGTGTGTGTGTGTGTGTGTGTGTGTGTGTGTGTGTGTGTGTGTGTGTGTGTGTGTGTGTGTGTGTGTGTGTGTGAGTGAGTGAGTGAGAAAAGTGTTTTCAGAAGAATTTGTGGTTTAATGTTGTTTCTGCATGAGGAGGGTTACATCACCAGTAGTTTGACCTCTTTCTCTCAGATAAAAGTAGTCCAGACAAGCATCAATTGACAGCTCAGTGTATGTGTGTCAGAGAGAGAAAAAGAGACTGTTAACATGCAGATTAAAGATGTCATTTTGCACAGACACACACCAGTCTGTACCATCTAAATCCACAGTGGTGGCTTTTGTGCATTGCTGCAACAAAACTGCAGTAAAGATGACAATAAAGACATTGCACAAGGGATACATTCCTAAATTACACTCTAATTATAACTAACTACTAAAACTAGCTACCAAGCAACCTCTAGCAAGCTAACAGATTTTTAAAATCAAACGGACAGCTTCACATCTTTTTCACCCTCTGTCTCTTTCCTGTTTCAACCTGACTCACTGCCAGATCATTTCCATAGGCAAACTATAATGTCATCCTTGGCTGACACACAATGCTCTCTATATAGCCAGAGGAAACACACACACACACACAGAGGGGGAGAGAGAGAGAGAGAGAGAGAGAGAGAGAGGTCAGAATACTAAAACTCTTCCCTTTTTTCCAATCCATAAAAGAGAAGTGACCAGGGGCTGTCAGCCATGATATCCTTAGCAGAGCTCATTATTAAAACCAGGAAATGTATTTGGCATGATGTTTGAGTGTGTTCTTGTATTTGTCATTTTGGGGAAAAATAGAACAGAAATCACCCAAACTGAGAACATGTTCCCTCTTTTTCTAAAAGTCTAATGCAAGTTAGAACTCGGGTTTCAGGTTGAGATTAAAATTGCAGTTAAATAAATACAGTGATATCCTCACAACTTCATCAATACAAACGTGTGTCTGTGTACTAGGTTGCAAGAAGAATGGACAGAGAGGTTGCGCCACGTGGTGACACTGTGGCTGATAGTGAGTGAATGTGAGGTCAAGCCTGTCAGCCTATCATGTATTTTTATGCTTTATAGTGCAACCACCTTCGTCCCTGCAGTATAGATTTCATTGGCTGAAGAGGAGGGGACCTATTACTCCAGTTTAAACCCATAATACCCTGGACTGTAAGCCTTAAGGCTGAAGGGGTGTATGTGTGTGTGTGTGTGTGTGTGTGTGTGTGTGTGTGTGTGTGTGTGTGTGTGTGTGTGTGTGTGTGTGTGTGATGCTGAGCTGATGGCTAGAGAGACTTTCAGCGCCTCTTGGCCTGATGGAAAATGCAGGACCAAGGGAGCAAAAGAATCACCTCAGATAAATATATATATATATTTATTTATATTTATATATATATATATATATTTTTTTTTTTTTCCCAGGCATCCAGCTGATGCTCCTAACTACAGTAATCCAACATTAGAATAAAGAAGGTCATCAAATAAGAGCTTAAAGAGGGATATTGAGCTGGAATTCATGCATATTAAATTATAATAAAACAAATCCTTGATTGTAATTTAATTGGAACTATTACACAGTGGACAAGTGAACACATTGTATGGCTGTAACACCAAGAGCTGATGCTGGTCATTGACTGCCCACATTGAAAGTAGTGAAAAAAAACGAAAGGGGGCAAAGAGCAAAAACAAGGGCGGCTGAAAAAAATTTAGTTAAAATTAGGGAAATATTTTCCTGTGAAAGTTGTTGCTCTGTAGCTTTGCCTTGCTAACACAATGCCAACACAGTTGTAAATAATAAAAATAAATCTGTCAATATGCTGTAAACATGACACTAATAATAAAATCAGTTTTCTAACATTTACTCTTGCTTCTGGTAAGAGCACGGGGTAAAGTACTGTTGGCAGAACTAACGCATCCATTAAAACTGTATTCACAGGACTTTAGGGTTTTTATACAACACTTACCAAAGCATGGAGATGGTCTGACAAGCTTTTACAAACTAGTATAAATTCATGACAAACAGAAGGATCAATAATAATATGTCTAAAGCAATATGGAGGTAAATGACCTGTTGAAAGAAAGTCACAATTACTACCATGACCTTTCACCTTTACCTGCTGTGAGTCTCCTGGACACAATAATTCCACATCTCTGCATATACTTCCAGACATTAATGAACACCTCACACACCCACTGACATGGGAGGTGTTGACCCCAGGTGACCCCCACTGGCCCCTACACCTCCTGATGAGAGGTCAAAGGTTATGGGTGACAGCTGAGAGTGTCGAGCCCTGGCTCCATACCTCCTGAGACTCACAGACACACTGGTCAGACTAAGTGACTTTGACTAAATAGCTTGCCTGTCTCGCAGGCACGCACGCGCACACGCACGTGCACATGTACGCACGCACACACGTGCTCATGATGGCACAAAAACCTATATTTTAAAGCCAAAGAGCTTTCCTGAGCATTTTGAGGTTTTTCAGCCTGCATCCATCACAATAAACTCTACATCATTTCTTAAGAGATCTTTATGCTAATGCACTTCCTTTTGGTAATTCATGATTAACCTTCAAGCTGTTTGATTATCTGTAACTAGTCGATTTTCTTCAAAGACTGAAAGCTCCATGAAATTCCCTAAATTGTTTTTCTCTCTCTCGAAATCCCCCACACACACACACACACACACACACACACACAAAAATAAATAAAAAGCTGGCACCGGCGCAAAGATACATGAGACAAAGATTCCAGTAAATAAATGTCATCCCCGAGGGGTTTGTAATGGCTTATTTCCGACCCTGTTAAAAGGAAGAGAAAGGGGATTTGTGCGATACAAGGGTGATGAAAAGCCTGATAGCTCTGGGAGAAGTAAGCATTTAAACCCGCTCTAAGCCATGAATGAGTCAGGGAGGCCAACCTCTTAGATGTTTGAGACAAATTTAAGGCAATGTAGGAGAGCTTTTTTGTGAGAATATCTATATTTTTAGGGCAGTTTGAAACTTTTTACAGAAGGAGTAATCTGTATTTGTCCACAGAGAGTGTAAAACTCAAAGAAAGCACAACCTTCCACTTCTGCTCACGTTGTTTATCCAGAAAATTGTATACAGAACAAGGAATAAACATGAGTAAGTACAAATTGCTCAGAAACCAGTAGAACTCGTATAGCGGGATTAAACTCTGCTCTCCGCAGCAGCTGCATCTGTAACACCATCTACTGAGAGAGTTCGTTGCTCCATTGAGGAACTACAGGCCAACAATGATGTCAGCGCCACAGCAGCTCTTTACTATGAAAGCAGGTTGTGTGTGTGTGTGTGTGTGTGTGTGTGTGTGTGTGTGTGTTCCCTCATACCTGGATGTGCTTTTCGATCTGGTAAGGGCTTTGCTGATGACCAGCGAGGGGGCGGACTGTCGTCTCTGGGCCAAGGTCTTCATCTTCTTCACAGTCAGAGAGAGAGAGAGAGAGAGAGAGAGAGAGAGAGAGGAGATGGGTCAATGCAAGCAGTGACTTAAGTTGATGGTTAGCGCCATTCTTTTTGGTTTGCATCACATGTCAGCACTGCTTAAGACTGGTTGTTGGCTTTGGTCAATGCAGGAACTATAGGAAAATGAAATAGACAAAACTCCAGTATATGTGTGTGTGTGTGTGTGTGTGTGTGTGTGTGTGTGTGTGTGTGTGTGTGTGTGTGTGTGTGTGTGTGTGTGTGTGTGTGTGTGTGTGTGTGTGTAAGAGAGAATTTAAGAGAGGGAAGGCTGGTGACTGAAAGAAAAGAAGTGACAGCAGTAAAGGAAAAGGGGAAGTGAGCTAAATGGTTAAAGATTGTGACCGACAAAACGATAAATGACAAAGAGACATTGAAAAAGAGAAATCTGTCGTCCAGCAGTTGCACAATGTTTATGATCCCTCATACAGTATACTCTAACTGCAACATGATCAATTGGAAGCTGCCTCACAGAAGTATGATAGGCATCCCTGCCACCACTGCAGCTATTTCAATTAAACCTAATCTATTTAGAACATACCAAAACCATGTGAGCCCTAAACATACACTACAGTCATTCAATCTGGGAAAGCTTTTGCAGGACAGAAATGTAATAAGACTGTGCATCCGAAACCTATTTTACAGTGACTTATGGGTAACATTCCTCTCCTCTAGAAGCGCTGATAGAAGAATTTGACTCATGTTAGTCATACAGGCCAAAGCTACTACTGTGCACCATAATATGTAACATGGTGTGCATCATAGGAGTGCATCTGCTTTACATTTTTCTAAACATGCTGTTTTTTCAGTAATATACGTACTTTACAGTGACAAACCTGGCCTGAAATGAGATGCTGCCCCGGCTGAGAAAAAGTCGAAAGGGGTCAGTTTAATTGGGTTTATGGTTTGTGGAAAATATTATGGTTAAGATAAGGTTAGGTTTTATTTTTATTAATGAGTTTCACATAAGAAACTGATCCAGTATAAAGTCTGAAAAGTCAGCAATTTTCAATACAATTTCCCAAACGGAGCTTCGGTTTTTCAGACACATTAATGCATATTGACTGTGAAATCAGGCTTGAAGGTGACAGTAACATCAGTAAGGTGACAAGCTTTTCCTGCAAGTGTGAGGTGATTGACAGGACACACTGACATGAAAACACTCCACTTTGCATGATGAAAGAACAATGAGGTTTCTTTTGAAAAGGAAAAACAAGCCCTGGTGTCTTAGGCCATGTCTACACGTACCAAAACGATATTTTTTTCCCCCTGTCTTCCCTGGATTCGTTTCAAAAATGTTTGCGTCCAAACGGATCCATTTGTAAATGACTCAACACGCTACTTCATATTCCAGGCCTATAGGTGGCGATGTTTCTGCTACAGAAATTCACCAAAAACGGAGAAGAAGAGGCAGAACATGCGCATAAAGCTTGCGCCGCTGTATACAAACAGACAGTAGAAGAAGAAACCAAACAGCCCTGGTAACCCTAATAGGCTCAATATCTTCTCCAGCAGGAACACAAGCATGTAGCCAATGTTGTTGTTATGAGACGTCGCCACGGGATAAGATGTCAAAGGCTGGAGGTCGAGGGGTGTGGCGATGACATCATCGATACGCAAGTATGTGGCTTCGCTGTCCAAACGAAGACGCGAAGGGCGGCGTTTTAGAATTTGTGCACCCTGGGACCAGGTTTCAAAAAAGCGCGTCTTCAGGCAGTGCGTTTACAGGATTCATTTGGACGATCGGGTAAAACGATGCAAAACGTGCGTTTACACCAAAAAGCGTTTCCGTGTGGATGGCCCCTTAAATTATGCTGTCTGCAGGAACCAAATAGGAAGCACCGACTGTAAGCACTAACATCAGTTATATCATTTCAGCTAACTCTGCAGTATAAACACTGATATACATGCAGTATACATACATGTTATGCATGTACCGGTCATGGGTGTCAAGTACAGTTCAAGATGAGCTGTCAACAACGTTCTGACACAAACATCTCAACATAAATAACTCCTGAGGGAAGGGAGGTACAGTATGTGGAAACTACATGTATGCAGTCTTTCTCAGTCAGTGGTGATAAAGTGAAGTTCAAGTTTCTCTGCTCTGTCTGACAGCTCATTTCTTACAACTTTCCAAACCAGGCCAAAGTGCAGCAACTGCTCATAAAAAAAGGGGCTACAGCAACATTTGTGGATTAACGAGACAGAATTTCACTAACTCAAAAACACTTTATGAAAACACGAGTAACTGTATTCTGTTGCCAAAAGGTTGATGTATATGGTTAGAGAAATAGGAGAATAACACCATAACAGTACTGTAACCATCATGCACTGATTTTGATGTTAATCCGAGTTTACACAGTGAACAGATCGGAGTTGTTTAGGTCATTTTGTCATTAAAACTCCATTACGCCTCTCGTTTTTACACATTAAGGCTGATGAGGGGTTTTCAAGGCATAATCAGAAAGGGATATCACTCATGCTGTATGTGTTGGTAATGTTGGAGGTCATGACAAAGAAGTATTCTGACCTTTTACTTAAGTAAAAGTACTAATACCACACTGTAAAAATACTCTGATACAAGTAAAAGTCCTGCATTGAATATGATACTTAAGTAAAAGTATGTAAGTATCCTCAGGAAAATGTACTTTTAAGTATTAGAAGTAAAAGTACTCAATGCAGCTGGACTTGTAGGTCGTTATATTGTTGGGTAGTTTCATTTATAATAAAACATCAGATTTTATAAACTATGTGTTTTGTGTGCAAAAATCTTAATCTGTAAAATAACTAGTAACTAAAGCTGTACAATAGTTCTCTCTGAAATGTAGCAGAGTAGAAGTAGAAAGTGACATGAAAAGAAAAGACTGAAAGTGCAAGTACTTGAAATTTGTAGTTTAGGAACAGTACTTGAGTAAATGTACTTAGTTATATCCCACCACTGGCCACGACTTTTTTTTTTTATCTCATGTTACCACCAATCGCTGCAACACTTTAGCAAATCTCTAATCTCGCCTCCACAGCTCACATTCTGCCTGCTGAAAGATGCAGTTACACCTTTTGAAACACGCGTTGGATGGGGGCGCCGTTTACTACTAAGTAAACTGTCCTGCTGCTGGAGATCACCTCTTCTGTCTATCAGCGCTGTGGATCAGTGTCAAGGACCAAAACATGGGGTTAGAAAGCTACAATAAATTACTGTAACAATGTCGTGTGCATATTTACTGGGAAGTCAGAGATTAGGTTTAGAATTGGAAATCATGTATTTAATGCTTTCTGTAGTGCTCAAAAATCTTAAGAGGATACCACGGGTGGCTCTGAAGTGCAGGAATCATTCCTCTGTTTGCGTGGTGAATCCTGTCTGTCTGATTAACGAATAATCACTATCAGCACATATTCCTACTCTACACTTGCAACGTTTGTGCGCGCCATGGATCCGAAGATTTCACCCATCAGATAAATCTAACGCACTGAATGACAATACATGTCTGTCTGATAAAACAAACCTGAAGGAAAAGTTTAAAATACTGATTGTTAACCGTGGCATAGCAGTGACACCACTATCAACGGAGCTAATCATTATCCAGTCCAAATCGAATTAAAGCACGCCAAATAAGTGCAGATTTGCAAGAATGTCAAGAAAAATAATAATTAAACAAAAGAATGCAAGTAAAGCAAAGAAAACTGAGATTTCACAAAGAAACATAACCTCTATTCGGAGTTTAAACTCTTGAAAATTACACACCACATAGAGATGTCTCTGCAGGGATATTATAGGACTAGGATACCGTAAATACCAGTTTACTGTGTCTTAATAGTGCAATTGGAATATACTAATTTAACCTTAATGAGCGCGCTTGGAAACTCAGTGCGCAAAAACGCAAACCGTGTCCAGAGTCAGCACTCCATCAGCACCAAAAGTCCAACAGAGAAGCGTCACTTGTACCTTTTTGTTGTCGGGAAGAGCTTTGCTCTCTCCTGTCAGGGAGTCGGACCTATTCTGTCCCATGGTCCCCTGCTGCGGTGACATGGTTTCCATCAAGACTGTATAGATCCACGGGGCCAAGCGCGCAGAGAGTATATTCCCATGATACGAGTGTAAATCCAAAATTATCCGGTAAAGAGAAGGGCAAGAGCCCGAGGAGAATCCATGATGGATAGGTGTTGATCCGGAGGAAGAGGAGGTGAACCCTGTGCACTGCGCTCCTCTCTGTGTGTCTTTTTAGTCTGAGCGCTGCGAATCCGGTCCGCCTCATCGGACTCTAGATGAGTGATCATAGACTGTAATCTACGTGAGGATGAAACATACGACTTCCGCTCTTGCTTTTCAAAGTAAAGCCGTGTTTATAAAACAGGATCGTTTTGTTGCGGGGTGAGAAGTAACACAATTAAAACAGCATGTAAAGTAAAAGTCGAGATAAGGTGGCATGTTATTGACAAAGGTTAGTAGTGCTTGTAAAAACTACAAACACATAGTATTAGAGTAAAGTTCCGGTGTTAAATTTTCACAAAAAATGCCCGAATACCTGAGCAGGTTACTTCCTGGAGCCCCAGTGTGCAAGTGCCCTTAAACATCCCAGGTTCACTGCATATCATTCAAGCGGAAATAAGGGTCTGGAGCACACTGATTGATTTTCAGCCTTTAATTGTGGGAGCAAACTCATGTTTTAACACTACGGTGTCTTCATCCGAGTCAAAATCGACAAAGACAAAAGGCAAACACATATTTAATCAACCAAAACAGGTGTATAATTCTCATTGGATAATTGATTGCACAGGGGTTTAAATCTATTGGATAATGGATCCAAAGGTGGAAGTAGCCATGTCAATGTCCAAGTGCCACGCCCCATGCGCTATTATCACATTAGGAATGAAAGAACACAAATATATCTTCAAGTTACAAAGGTACAGGTACAAAAATTAGCCTACAAGTACTGCATTCAACAAGTGTAACAAATTAGAGGAACCTAGACAAATTCACTTCTTCATTTAGGCAAAAAGGCCCAACTGTGTTATGAATCCAACATGCCTCTTTTCGGAGGCAGGTAGTCGATAACATCACTACCTCTCTTCACAGCATGTCAGTTGGTTTGGGTAATAAGGTAATTTTTAAGGATTTTTTGTAAGGAAATTTGCACCAGTGAAGTGTATTGTCCATAGAAGCCAGTCCTGCATTATTAGCTTATTTTGTCGCTACGTCTTGTAGAGCGACTTGTTTCAAAATCTAGTTTTAGAGGTTTATTGTTTTACTAATGTTGTGCTCTTGTGATGCTCAAAATTGCATTTAATGTATTGCCACAAATGTAAACATAAATACAGTATTATTCCACCTTAAATGTTTCTGTTTGTTGATTGTATACCTGACATACAGTACAAATGATATTACCTGTGAAATTGTGGTGAACTGTGAACACATTTATCTAAGACCTACACTGAGTATTAGATGTTGCCTTGTTTTTACACTCCATCACTTTATCAATATTTTGCCTCTTTTATTTTGAAGACATAACTAACTACTGGTCATTTCCTGACCTAACCCACATGTCTTGACACAGCTTCCTGAAAGCATGTTTGGTTTCTTAAGTTTGTCTGTGTACCCACAAGTGTGTATTTTTATTTGAATGGCCTATCATATGTTTTCCTTGTCTGGCAGTCGGTGCCATATAGAAGGTGGCTGTTCACGTACGACAGGATGGCGGTTTGCATAGGGTCCAGGCCAGGTGTAAGAATGTACTCCCAGGGCCAAGAATAACATGACTGATGAGGAGGAATGTCCACAGTATTTTCTTTCTATATAGGCATGACGCATGACACATTTGCCTTATAACTACAGCTACAGTATACTTTACTGTGGGATAATTTTCCAAGTGGGTGGGAGTGTTTACTTTTAAAAGTCTGAAGGCATGAAGAGAACACCTCCATCAAAGCTGAAGTTAAACTGATTTGTTGACCATGCAAAAAGAATTCTCACATTTGGGATTACATTACCGTGTTTTACAGTTAGGACTTAAATATTAAAAGGTGCCCTGCCATACGTATTTCATTACTTTGTGGTGATGTCTGAAGTTCTGCCATGGACTCTGTAACATTTTTTGTGGAAAAAATGCCTTGGTTACCTTGTTTCAAGCCATTCTAGCGTGGTATAGAAAGCCTACAGGAAAACTCTGCTCGATTTCTGCCAGTTCTCATTAATATTCAACAAGCTAAGCTGTTTGAATCTGATTGGCTAACAGCTATCCAATGAGAGCCTGGCTGTCAGAATCCTCTACCCAGCTCAACTGGGCGAGCTCATGAATAGTAATGAGCTCAGGCAACATGATGTCATACTGACCAGCTTTTGTAATTGGCCTGATTTCTCTTCTTATTTCTTTTCAGTGACTAGAGCTGACAGAGGAGGTAGCAGTTCATTTTCACATTCACGACATAACACAAACACATATGGACCTAACAGATTTTAAAAAAATACAAGTAAAAACGGTTTTGTGTGGCGGTTTTAAAGACATACATGGAAATGGATAACCATTAAAAATCAGCAGTTCCTTGGAAATTTATTCTTTGCAGAGACAAGAGGTTGCATCTGTGTGACTGTTCATCTTCCACTGCCAAAATGCGTCAAATCATAAAAGTGTCTCTCTGACAGGATTATTTTCCACAGCACCTTATCGTCGGCCAACGTCTCCTCCGCAGAAACACAAAGGTATGCAACAATTGTTCAATCTTATCTGTCCCCTGAAAAGAGACATGCATTGGATGATAAGAACATTGATAATGCTCGGCCATCTTCTTTGATCATGTTACAAGCTGCATGAAACAACAGCCGGGGGAATACTGTGGCCTCTTTCTGGAGAACGGCTGCAATTCTTGATGCACAGTCAACTACATTCTTTCTCTCTGTGACTAAATCATCCTGTCCTCAAGCGCCAAGTGTGGTCAAGTCACATTTGTTCTTGAACTTCGATTGCACTTCATGTTCCCTCATTTTAGGGGTAAATGACTGCTTTTGTTTCCTGCTCTTTGTCCAGAGTATAGTCTGGAGGGATCCAAAGAAAAAAGCGAGACTAAATTGAGGGTGTGTCACACAGTAATATGGTTGGAAACGCCACTGGTTGACCACGACTGCCACTGCTCTGAACTGTTTTGTTTCTACCTCCTCTTTGTTCCACTCTGGAAGACGCCGGGTTGCGACAATAAAAAGTGCCTTGGAGTGTTTTTTCTTTCGGTATCCATGGCAAAAAGCAACACATCTCACCGTGCTATGTTAAAAACAAACATTTTATTCATCCCAAAAACCCCTAAGTGGGTCACACACATCGCTGTCAGAAGGCAGCTGAACCCTCCTGGATTCTCCCCATGACTGAATCGAGCTTGGCAGAGTGACTGCAATACAGGGAAGCCTAATCTATTGATTCTCCCCCTCGAATAAAACGCACAGAGAATCCATATGTGTCCACGTGAATATCATCTGACATTTTCATTTAAGCGTGTCCGAAAGGGAATTTCTACATCCCGCCAGGAGAATCAGGCTATTAAAAACCTGAAGCCGGGGAGAGCATTGACTTGAAAGGCAAACAGTTGATGCCAGGGAGAGAAATGAGCTGGAGAGAGTCCAGAGCTCTGACAGGAGCCTCACATGAAGGCTTTCTTCTTGTCTGTGTAGGGTTGGGGTGTTAGGGTTGCACTTAGCACTGCAAACACACGCACAAATGCACCTTTGCACACACTATACATGGCTGAATATCTATTTAAAGAGTACTTTTCCCTTCCCTCCCTCCCTCTTTTAAAAACAAACACACATGCTCATGTGCAGATAGTTTAAAGAGAGGCCACAAGGACATGATGAGTAGTTTTAGAAGCTCCGGTGTTTATAAGCATAGATGGACAGATGGATGTGTGACGGATGACAGAGGTGCTTCGAGCAGACAGGGAGTTGCTTTGACCCAAAACAGCATCCGCCACCACTCCCGTCACCGCCTCTGCTGCTACTTTAAGAAGCCAGACTTCCACGTTGGCTGCCAAAAATAAAGACCGACGTTTCCCTTTTTTACCCAAAACAGCAAAACTCAGAGGTTTCTGGGTGACAAATGTTTAAAGTATGGCTCTACAAATTCTGGAAAAAATGACGTGGGTGCAAAATAAATTCTGAAAAGAATTATACAACTTTAATACCTGAAAAACTCACACAACTGTTCTGGCCCTCCTATCGGCTGGACCTGTGTTGAGCAAGTTATTTGAAAAATTTAATAAAATACTGGTTACATATTACTTATTGAAAGAGTTATTATATACATATATATAAAATCAATTTCATTACTTGTTATACTACTTGTTATACAGCTCCATTAATGGTGTCTGTCAAGTTCAAACATGTCACATATTCCAGCTCTGTCTCCATAAAATGACACTCCCATACAACTATACTGCATTCTCAACTACAATATTTTCAAGAGAAACATATTTTGTCGCGGAATCCATTTGTTTTTGACGTATCACAAATATGTTTCCCGTGTTCAAAGTCTGCATAGGGAGGAGGTCGGGCTGTTGGTGTCCCATGTGAAAGCAGAAGTCAACGTTGACTTGTTTTTAATTACCTAAGTAAGAACACAGAATATGTACAGTAAATATGAGAACTCTGGAGCTACCAGGAGCTACATTCTACTATTTTGGTAGATGCTAGCCATCTTCCCCCCACCTACATCACCTCCATATGTTCAAAAGCAGTCTCTCCACTGAATACAGGCCTCCATCAAAGCACCAGTAAGACAGCAAACACACCAACCCCCAATATGTCAAAGTACTTACATAAGGCACGCAAATCACTTTGAATTACTAACATTTAGAGTTTAATGTTGCATTAACGAGTAGCCCTTTTCAATTTTTTGAAAGGGTTCCTCATTAAGACTCCTTAAGACTTGTTCTCATTCCTACTGTTTTGGTCTTTATGCGGAGTCCATCATCTGTTTACTCCTCAGGGATTTACGGATCCAGCATTTAAACCCTTTGAGACAAACATCAGGGGCAGTTACACAGAATGAGAAGGCGGAAATTTTAGCATCACTCTCTTCCACACAGCCAGTGTGTCTCTGTCTCTTTCAGTTTGTCTAAACATTGCGGCGCGGCGAGGCCAAGGCGGATCAGGTTGTGGAGACATGTGGAAGGGACAGACGGAGGCAGCCTGGGTAACCAGACTGAGACAAAAGCCTGCGGTGAGAGGGAGTGACTCAGGTGGAGGAGAGGGAGGGAAGACATCTAAACAACATTGTGTTGGAGATGGAAATTGTGGGTAAGCTGGCCACTACCTCCACCAGACCTGGCTCGAGTGGTATGACGTTTTCAGGGCTTGTTTTAAGTTTCATCACATCAAGGCCACTTTAAACCAGATTATGTCCTGAAAGTTGTAAAATGTATACTAACTTTCTGTTTGTTTTCTTAGCTAGCCTTCCGATTTGGTTGATTCAGGTCCTAACTACTAAATTACAGCCAGAGCTTGTTGACGACAGTTTTGTGAATTTAAAGCAGCTAGTTCAGCAGTTTATGTAATATGTCATCCTGTCAGGTTAGATAATTTAGCCAAAGTTATTTCTGGTTTTTAGCTGAAATATTTATCTTCAGAGGTGTTTCAGTAACACTTTACTTGAAGGCATCTACATAAGAGTGACATGACACTGTCATGACACAGTCATGACAGTGTCATGTCACATGAACCCTAACCCTAACCCTAACCATGACTTGTCATGACAAAAACCGAATGACACTTACTAATAGAAGCATTATGTCATAAACGTTTATGACTTGTTTATAATGTTTATGACACGTTCATGACATTGTCATGTCCCCCTTATGTAGATACCTTCAAGTAAAGCACATGTGTCAAAGACTAGTCAAGGCCCGCGTGCCAAATCCGGCCCCTCGCAAACTTTGATCCGGCCCGCATATCAATTCAGGGTCACAAAAACCTTTTTACCAGCCTTGTTTTTGCCGCTTTCTCTGACATTTTGTGGGCTTTTTTCAATGTTATTTACAATTTTTTAGATGTTTTGGGGATTTTTTTTTCAAAACATTTGGCGTTTTTGTTAGACATTTTTGGTGCTTTTGCCAACGTTGTTGCTGCTTTTTCCGTAATTTGTTTCTGTTGCTATTTTCAACGTTTTTCATTGTCAATAAACTCTCCATGTCTGGCCCTTCATGTGATTCTCTTTTTCCAGTGTGGCCCTTAGAGAAGTTGAGTATAACACTCCTGAAGTAAAGTGTAACCAGTGTTTCTTGAAGAAAGAGCTAAATGAATGAAACTTATGCTGCTTATGTTGTACTAGTTTGCGTCGCCAAAAATGTTTTGAATGACGTATAATCATTGCCAGGATTGCTTTCACTGACAGAAAGAGAAGTTGTAGGAATGGGTTGGGTATACAAAATGCAGAGCTTTGCCATCCAAGTCTAGTCAACTTGTTGACTTCTGGGAAAATTTGAAATGCTAAAGGTTGAAATAAAAGTGTGAATACATGTCTTGAAGGGAAAATGAAACAACTTAAAGGGCCAGTTAACACAAATTACAAAAAACATCCGATTATGCTGTTCACTGTTATTTGCTTTTATCTCAAGTGTCACTGTTGACAGTTTTCATAGGGAATATTTGTTCAGCGGAAAAGATTTTTACAATGACGTGAGCACAACAAATTCAGTTCTTTCACCTCCATTGTATCGAGGTGGAGGTAGAAATCTTGGCAACAGATATCTCCATTCCTGAGCAGTTAAATCTCAAACTACTGTATGTCCATGGCTATGGTCTAAAATCATCTGACCAAAAGGACTGCAGTTGAAAATTAGCCGGCCGGCTAACACTGGCACATTTACAGAAATGTTGATTAATGTGTGTTGTCCTTTATAAATAAAGAATAAGAATAAGATAAACAAGAGGTAAGTGAAAGAAGAGCTGACTCTTTAAGTTGCCACCAACATTTCCTGATAACTCTGTGTTGTCTAAACCTCACCCGTCTGAGACAGACAGTGAGACAGGCAGTCTGAGCCTTGCTGTTGGCCTGTTACATCTGCTCTATTGTTACACACACACACACACACACACACACACACACACACACCCCTCCTCCACCTTCCAGACCCTCTAACCCTGCTAATCTGATTAGCACAGTCTCCCTACAGAGTGAGGGATGCCATTGACATACTGCAATGTCCATGTTTGTGCTTTATCGTTGTTGTTGTTGTTGTTGTTGTGACTGTATCATCCTGACTGTATGTCACAGTGTCATATATGCAGCAGTATGTGGCTTGGGTTTAGTTTAAATGTGCTTACATTTCTGATGGTATTTTTTAATATATTTATTTTATTGTAAATGTTTATACATATTGTAATGCTATTTGTTTTATATTATTGATTTTGCTATACTATTATTTGTATGTATGAAGCACTATTGCTTTTGAGTTTTGGTCCTCTTATGTGCTCTTGCGTTCAGTCACATAACAGGAGAGAAGATTTATATTATTTACATGTATGTGTGAGGACAGAAGGACACGTGACACTGAGAGACAGACACCTGTTATAGAGACAGCAAAGAAGAAATATTGTGTGTGTTTGTGTGTGTGTGTGTGTGTGTGTGTGTGTGTGTGTGTGTGTGTGTGTGTGTGTGTGTAATTTCGTAAGTAATTCTGAGTATGCAGCAGGACAGGTTATTTCCACTGGACTGTTTGGTTTCAATGGAGGGGTCGCGCTGGTGTCAGCAGCAGGTTCAAGCAAACAGGGTTTCCAAGTGAGAGCAGCCTGCGTGAGCATGGGGGATTGGATTAACCAATCAAACAGCAAATGAGCCATTACTTGGATTTTTTATTTAGTGTTACAGTGTTAGTGATATGGTGAAATTAATGTGATTGTTTAATATCTGTTTATATAAAATGGAGCAGATTTTCACATATATTATCTGTTGGAATTGGCCCACCACATTTCCCAAAACACAAACACTATGCTAATTTGGTCCTCGTCTAAATGCATTAAGGGTGTGAGTAAAGCAAGCTGTTCAAGGTATGCAAATGAAAGAGATTTCCTGACACGTTGCAGAAGACCCCACCTATCCGGTGTTTCCAGCAGGTGGAAACAAACATTGTGAGGAATATGAAGAAATTGCCCCTTAGTGTAAATTACTTTTGACAAACTGGCCCAGTATCCCTGCAAATGTCTGTTCATATCGGATGATGCTGCAGTGCTCGATTTATGTCCAATGTAAGAAGTACTGCGTCAGTTATAAAGTGAGGTGCCATATGCGCTGTACAACAATCAATTTTGGCTTTTTTAAAACTGTAATCACACTCTTTCCCTAATGTTCTTATCACAGTTGCTTGACGTTGTGGAAATAAATCCTGAAAAAACACATTGACATTCAAAAACCTTGTCACTGAAGCTCATCTGAGGTTTCACAAAATGATATCAATGAATGTAAAATCAATTGTCTCTCTGGCAATAAGATTAAAACAGCACTTAATTATACCGTCTCACACTTACTCAGCTGCCTGTTTCTGAAGCATATACTGGAACTACAGCATTACACTCCTTCTGGCTGACCCTCATGACCCCATCAGCTAAACAATGAGTATTACAAACAAAGGTCGTTTCATTTCCAATGTGTTATGATTTCAGAGAGACCCAAACGCAGACAGGAGAAGATGAATGAAAAAAAGATTAATTGTAAGGTAAAAAGGGGGATTGGAGGTGGGATGAGCGAGGAGGCTGCTGGCAGAGGGTTGGTAGCAAAGGGTAATGGATGGAGATGGTGGAGCGAGGCAAAACGAGTGAGCAGGGATTGAGTTTGCAGCGGTGGCTGAGGGGATGCAGGCAGGCAGATGGGTGATGAGTGGCTGAATGACCGGGGTTGATATACTGGAGCTCAATGAACTTAAACCATAAAAGAAAATGATCAACAGCGCCATAAAGATTGCTGGAGTATTGCATGGTTCAAGAGTTGGTTCATAGCTTATGCTGGTTCAGTGGTGTAGTCTACGTGATACGCAGGTGTACAGCGTATATCCACTAGGAAAGGTCAAGAATTTAATCCATATACCCACTTACAAAAGGACAAGGATACGTAACGTTTTGGTCATACATTTACCCCGTCTGTGTTGCGAGTCACATAGGAACAACAACACAGTAGCTTGTTGGTCATTCTCTGTGCAAACATGAAATCAACTAATGTGAATCACTAAAGGAGATATGAAACGAAAGCCAACTCAAACTAGACTGTCATTATTTTCGTAAGCCTGCCTCTGAAGCTACTGCAGCTTCGGGTGACACTGCAGCAGACGGTTACGTTACAGAACTACAGAAAATAAGCCAGATGAGGTTGACGCTATATGCGGTAACGTTACAAAATATTTATGGGGTTTTCGCTCTGGGACACAGGCGAGAATATGGCTGGGAGGGAAAATCACAGTATACTCACTACAAAAAACTAGAATACACCACTGTGCTGGTTCATGTTCCCTCTAAAATCTTTGACAAAATGTTTGAATTCACTGATACAGTGTGACTATGTGTATGGAGTTGCCTCAGATTTGTTAGATGTAATCATAGTGGATCATCATGCTACCAGCAAATGTTTGCATACATCTTTGGCGTTTCTAACTTAACGGACAGATTTTTTAGGCTTCTTCGTCGAAACAGCTGAGAAATGTCAGCCAAAAGCTAATTCTATGTACTGTATGTTCAGGGAAAACGGTTTGACCTGCGTGCAGTGGATCAGTTGGAGAGTTAGAGACAGCGTGCAGGATCACGTTTGTGCATTTTCATGAACTTTTGCATCTGTCTGTGATGCTGGTAACTAATTTCTGTGGTGTCTCTGAACTGAATTTACCAGGGATCCTTTGTCAGTCTTATAATGTGGGCAATGCTGCAATCTCCTAGTTCTTATGTTGCAGGGAAGAACTAAAATTCATCTAGTAAAAACGGGAAAAAAATGGAAAAGCCTTCATGAAATAGAGATATGTTCAGTCGCTCATCTGTGTGTATTTGTGATAATGATGTGTAGCCAACTGGACATTCATTTTTATAAGAGTGTCATTCAATCATGTGTCTTTAAGCACAGCAAGGAGAAAGGAAGAGAGAGAGAGAGTCATGTCAGCAGGGAAAGACAAATCTATCAGGAGCCTTTAGAGGAGGGGATTAGTGTGTTTATGTACATTTCAGTCAGCAGCCTCAACCGTTTATCACTCAAAGTGTAGATGTGTGTGTGTGTGTGTGTGTGTGTGTGTGTGTGTGTGTGTGTGTGTGTCTGAGAGTGCACAAGAGAGAGCGATTGTGAAGTCCATCTTCCAGTGTTTGTGTGTGTTGTGTGAGCACATCTGTCAGCGCCGACATTCACAGCGTCGACAGGAGCTCTGTTTGTGAGCTGCTGTCACTATCAGCCGTCTCTTATCAGACCACCGGAGGTTAAAGGTTGCGAGGTGAAGCCTGCATTCCACCAGAGGTCAGGATCATTAGTGGATGCTCAATTCAGCCGACGGCCATGGTGAAGCATAAAATCAGAGGAGCATATTTTACATTCATTTAACAGCTAGTTTTGTCCATTGTGACTCTAAAAGCAGAATGAGCTTCCTCTCCTGGATGATGTACATCACAAATAATCAAGAGGTCAAAGGTCAATAGCCAACAGTGGAAGACTGTGTGGACTGAACATGAATGTGAAGCATAAACTGTGGTATGGAAGATATGTTGCATGTTTACATATAAAATCCACGATGGCTATGAAATAAATGTAGAGGAGTATCATAACATAGAAATCATCCAGTTACTGTAGATACAAGAGCCTAAAAAATTTTACCTAGATTCAGTATTTGAGTAAATGTACTTAGTTACTTTCCACCACTGGTAGACCACAGCAGGGGATTCATCTCCACAGGGCATATTTGGATCAGGTTTTATTATCATATAACACAAATGAATACCATGCAAGCAAATAATCAGTATAGACGATTGACATTGAATAGGGACGGAAGTTGTACAACAGTTTGCACAGGACGGGGAGAGAAAAGCTGCTCCAAGTTCGAGGGAGCGGCTCCCTTAAGTTGCAATTTTATGGGATCCTGTTCCACTGTGGCTTCACTAACCCCAACAAGAACAGAGAAGGCATGGTCTGGATTTGATTAGAAGGCAGGGATGTGTGTGTGTGTGTGTGTGTGTGTGTGTGTGTGTGTGTGTGTGTGTGTGTGTGTGTGTGTGTGTGTGTGTGTGTGCCATTTATTGACACTAAATGGCACGTCTTGGCTATACAGTGCCAGAAATAAACCAGGATCTGGACCAGAATTGCAATGTTGAACTTTTTCCTTTTTCTAGCAACAATTAATGGCCTTGATTTAAGAAAACACACGCAGGAACTGTGAACACATGGCTACACGCGCACACACACACACACACACACACACACACACACACACACACACACACACACACACACACACACACACACACAAATAATGACATGCTAACTTTTACACACACTCACTATGACAAAAATGTGTTAGTCGCACACAAAAACACACACCCAGCTCCCTCCTCTGCTTTCAGGGAACGCCGGTTGCTATTATTAAATGCACAAACGCTGCTGGAGCCATGAGTGCTGTAATCAGGTTCTTTTTGTCATGCGTCCAGTCAAAACACAGCGAGAGAGAATCGTGCAGCAGCAGCCGAGAGCCAATTGTATGGATAACAGGACTGTGGTAAAATATTTAGAAACACCTTCTTGTTAATAAGATGAGACAAGATAAAAAAAACGTAACAGACAGGTCCCTCTGGTCACAGGTTTGGGGCTGAAAAAAATCTATTTATGCTAAGCATCACTAAACCGTACCTGTGTCTAAGTTTGAATTTATGTCTGTCTGTAGAAGTTGAGGGAGTCGAGGCAGCTGCACGATAAGGGAACGTTGTGTTACAGGACCGTCTCCTTTGTAGGTCAACAGAAACATCCCCACACACACCTTACCGACAAACACATACATCTGCAGATAGCCTGTTCCCTAGAGAGGCATAGATTGGACTTGCAAAACAACATTGATTTAGGTTTAGGTTTGACCTATGTCACGGTGCCATTAATATCTTTCCATAACCCAAATAAGACATGTGTTCATTATGAGATAAATGCCGCTTGGAAATGCAGAGTTCCTCAGAATTGGGATGGCACTACATGACACTACACTGAAAAAAAATCCCATAAAATGTAACTTGTTTTCAGGGACGGCAGCTACAACCGAATAAAGAGAAAGGCAGAGAGAAACTGGCTTATCTTGGAGAAAAACAAGGGTTGGCATTATATGACATTACACTGTAGTTAAATTGTGTTGCTTAGTGTCCTCGATCGAGATTCATTAAATGCTTCTGTGTACGTCATCAAAGTCTCCCGAACATTTTTCACGTATCCAAAGTCAAACTGCAACTGAGTTAAATCATTTTTTACCGGAAAACATTGCTGTGGTAAATTAGGATTTTAAGCATTTACAAACAAGCCAAAGATGACTAAATGTATTGAAACTAAACTGCAATCTCCAAACCATATTCTGTCAGTAATGCCAAAGTAGGACTTTAAAATACAGTTATCAGTGTTTTAAAAACTGGATTAACTTTTAAGCCTGCAGTTCTTTCTTCTAAATACCTTTCATAGTCAAATGACACCTACTGTATGTGACAACATTTGGTTAGATAAATGTCAACAAAGCAGGGAAACGGTTTGTGTGGGATTCTTCAAAGGCAGTCTTACAGAGGAAACTAATGGACCGTTCTGTTCACTTTTTGGCAGCACGCTATAAAGGGGCAAAGGGTAACACACACACACACACACACACACACACACACACACACACACACACACAAACATTGACATAAGTCATTTCAGCCTGTGTTGCCATTGCAGAGCTCCAGCTACTGTGCAGCAGAAATAGGGGCATTTATAATGCACACCCCAGACCTAAAAATAGCTCTGATGAACAAAGCAACGTGTCATTCTCTCTCAGTCTTTTCTTCTCTCCCTCTTTATTACCAAACATCCCTTCATCTCTCTGAATCAACATGTGCATCTGCAAACCTTATCTGCTGAGAAGGGCTCTGCAAGATAAACTTCACTTTTGTCCAATTCCTTTGAGATTGTATGAAAGGAGCAATGTGTGATTATGGGTATGTGATGCATATGAGATTTATTTAACATTGTCATATATTGCAAGCATTTACATTTTTAGGGAACCCGCGTGGGTGACATACACTTGCCTACAGTATATGAGTGACAGCAGAATCTGTTTTGGTGTTTGAGATTGAAATTATGATAACTAGACTTGGAAACACAGTAGTCAAATAAATAGCACTGAAGCATACAGACATGTTTCTCATGAATGTGTTTTGTTCCTTTCAACCTAGCTGACAGATGCATACTTTAATTCCTTGTGACATTTAAAAAAAAAAATCCTATACAACTTCAACAGAAATGAAAGAAAAAGGCAGAGAGAAGTGGTTTATCTTGGAGAAAAACAGGGGTTGAAGACTTGAGTGATTGGTTTACTTTAATACGGTCTATAATCAGGTTTAAAATCTGACGAAGAGAGAATTAGCCCTGCAAAACTACAGCTGATGCACCCTGCAGCCACCCACATGACACTGTTTGCAATAGGAAGCTGTGAGGCGATGTGGAAGGACTTATGCTGAATACTGTAAATGTGGAGGACAGTGAAAAAGAGCAGGCACACCTTTCTCTAAAACATATATCTATTTATAACCTTTTGTCCTGCAGAAACATCTGGAGCGCATCTCTTTGCAAGAAGCTATCAGTGTTCTCTAAAGTCTTCCTGTCAGCAGAACAATTAACCACCAGATTTATCTGCAGGCTCTTACCATTATAGCCACAACTCATATCAGCAGCAGCTGTTCTGTGCCACATGACACTCATCGGGACGGGGACATTTTGATGTAAACGGAGAAGAGGAAGCAGTTATCTGTCTGACTGAGACATATAGAGTGCCTGCTGGGCAAGATTCCACTGACAAAGCAGATATTGGTGTTAGCCCTTTGGTTTCCTCAAACCAATATGAGATTGCTTTCAAACAGGAAACCGTATGTGTTACCAGAAAGCATGCAGTGTTCATCTTCAAACTAATCTGCTGCTCTTTAGAAATTGTGCACGCATGAAGAGTTTTGACCAGTGATGAACCCATTTGACATTTTAATGAAACATTCTCACAGAAAAGAGGAGAAAGCAAAGCTAATTAGCAGCAGCAATCCAGCAAAAACATCTAGTAAGCAAGGTAATATTTCGCCTTTCTAAATACTGGAACAATAATACACTTGTCATTTGCTTTCTGGGCTGGAAAGTGAGATCTGAAAGCCAGAAATGTTAAGCATACTGGCCAGATAATCGTTACAAAACTAGTATTGATGAACAGAAAAAAACTAAAAAAGATTTACACAATGGGTGGCATCACATTACAGCAGCTGCTTTAGCTCCACATAACACAGTTTTTGCAGCATATTGTCTTGCAAATTTGCAATATTGCAAATCTGTCCAGTTTGTAATGTTTACAAGGCAAACATCAAATTACAAACATTACATACACTCTCATGTACGGCGTAGCAACAGGGAAATCTTTAAACTTTTCCAAAACCTTTACTGCTGTGTTGTCTGAGTGTCTGACCTTAAACCCCTCTGCCATAAAAAAAATGTTCCTGCTACAAAACCCGCCACATTTTCCTGCACACAATAAAACATTTGACCATCAGCCATTCCTCTTCTTTTTCCATCTTTAATCCCTTTCTGAGATTTCATCTGCCGGATCACGTAAAGGCTTCATGATGAATCACTCTCTCCAATGTGCAGAAGATCTTCCTTTTTTTGGTTTTTGTGGCATCTCCCTCCTGTACTGTACATCACTTTAATCTCTGTGTCTGTAGTAGACTTTTTCTTTGCTTGCCATGGGGAAAATATACAGAGACTCTGTTGGTGTATTGTTTTTATCTCCACTGCAACCGGCAATCAGGTTTCACACACTATGCACATACTGTACTTCAAACAGCACGGATGAAAATAGACCCATGCATGTTTTTAGACTATGTCAAGCTCAGAAACCCATTACAATAACCCAATCTAATGACCAAATCACTTCACGGATGACCTAGGAGTGCACACCACTTCTCAACACGCACGCACACATGCTCGCACGCACGCTCAACAAGGCAACAGCCCAATCGGTTCTTCCATCTCTAACACTCTGGAAAGAATCTGAACGAGCTCATCCGCTACAGAGCTCCCAGGGTCACTCTGTCTCTCTCTCGCCAGATATCAACTGCTGATAGGACAACAGTTGTGTTTGGTGGTGCTGCTATAGAAACGCAGTGTTGTTCGGCCACATGCCGGCGTTCCTTAGTCACTACCCTGTCCTTAGCATCACTGAAATATTGACGATGTTTCGAACCTGGAGAGTGCAGGGCAGAGAGGTTTTTAGTCATTTAGTCTTAATTGGCACCAAAAATTACTTAATTGGCAGCATCTTTTCCCTACCTAAATAAATAATGTGTTATTTTGTGGTAGATTGACGGTGGAGTACCAACCAAGTGCTTCTTGAATAGTCGTGTATGTTGTTTAATCGTTCATGCACTCAAGATGCAGATCTCTTATTTATAGGCTACTAAATTCATTGTGCTGCTTTGGATGACGGGATGTTTTATTAAGTTAAAATTAAAAAAAAAAAACTTTACATTTTGCTAATTAATCCCCTGCCCCCTGGAACATCAACATGTGTCACCACTTTCTTTCCAGGTTTTTACCATGTAAACGATCTCCCCACCGCAGGAACAGTCATGGGGTTACCCCATGCCTTCATTTAAGCCAGTGGTAGCATTGGTCCTAGCAAGCTAAGCTAACCCCAGCATGAGCGTTAGCATAGGACTGTTAGCATTAGCATTACCATTAGCATGTGGGCTAGCATCAATGGACACATGGCTTGTCAATTCATGTTATCTCCTTTCAGTGTACTCAAGTACTAGTCGAAAGAGTAGAAATCATGATTTGATAAATACAACACATACACAGTTAAATTCAAGTCATTTATTTTAGGTTATTGGATTTACCCAAGGTCATCCAAATGTTTGCATGTCTCATTCACCTGTTCTCATCTTCAAGCAGGGATCTGGGTCAAAGTGGCAAACAGGAAGTGACAGAGTCTGGAGTAATTAGGCTCGTTTGAGATGAGCCAGGTCTGCGCAGAATCGATCACCGGTGATCGCCGCCCAATGCATGGCGGTTAGATTTGTGTCCGACTTGATCCCGACTTGCCACACACGTGGGCAACGCTAACCTCACGAGATCAAGACGGCCGCAGTTTTTAGAGCCAGGCGCCGCAGTTGCTCTCCACCGACTGCAAGACCCAGGCGGACCCAGGGCATGCTGGGAAACACTGGCCTCTCAGCTGATTGGTTCAGAATCGACTCAACATGATGACATTTTATATAAACTTTTTATTGATTTTGATTTGGAGGGATTTTAACTGCTATTTGTCTGATTTAAATTTGATTTAAAGGAATGTTTTGGAATGTTGAGGTAACATGATGGGGTTTGATTGATTTCCAATTAACTTTGGTTTGTCTTGTAGGAGGGCAGAGGCTCCTCGGGGAAGAACAGTTTTGGCCTGGAAGGGTGCAGGTGCTAGAGCCCAATAGTCAGGGCCTGATTTAGGCTTCTATGATAGTTTAATATTTGTTTGGTACGATAATTTGAATAGTTTGTACTTAGTTTCCTTGTTGTTTTGTTTTTGTTATTTTTTATGTATTTTTGTAATAATTCACCCTTGCACTACTGCAAATTCCCTGTGAATGGGGAAGAACTAAATCGAAGCACCAGGTGAAGAACTCATGAGTCCAGGACTGGACTGGCCATCTGGCATACCGGGCATTTTCCCGGTGAGTCGACGCACTTTTGGGCCGATTCGCCGATATAAATAGGCCTTTTTTATTTTTTTATTTTTTCGGCCCATAAAGAACTCACAGCGGCCCATTGGTTAATTTTCTTTATTGGCACTGGCCTGACCCAATCAAAACCAGGAACCCCTTTCCCCACTCCGGGACGCAAATTTACGAATCCCACTAAGGCCACCCCTCCCGGCCCTGAGACACGAGCTGTAATAGTTATGCTGGAAGTTTAGCATCCACGTTATAATGGACAAACGACCACCAACGTGTAAAGGAGGTGCAGAGAAATGACAGGAGAAAAAGATTGAGAATCTACAGGTGGATTCCTCAAAATGTGCCAAAATTTCGGACATGTTTGGGGATGTAGTAGCTGCTTCAACATCAGCATTACCTGAAGCCGAGGAGGAGGAGAGGTGGCTGGCTATACAGAGAACCAGAAAGACCGGGATGAAGCCGAGGAGGAGAGTGACCATGACAGGGCCATGGGAGCGAGTGAGGAAAAGATGGAAGAGAGAGTAGATGACGATGTGGTAAGGAGTAGGCAAATTAACAGGGACTCTCAGGAAGGGAGGGAGGGAGGGAGGGAGGGTGTGTGTGTGTGTGTGTGTGTGTGTGTGTGTGTGTGTGTGTGTGTGTGTGTGTGTGTGTGTGTGTGTGTGTGTCACGTCATAACGATAACAAGCGGTTTGGCTGTAACATTACAAATATTGGCTGTCTTTGAAAATGCTAGCGGTTAGCCTGTTGGGTAGCTGAAAAGTCTGCGATCTATAAAAATCAGTGGTGATACAAGCATCAGTGTTTCTTGAATGGCTTACTTAGCTTCTCTTGTGTTGGTTGTGTTGGCCTTTTCAGGGCATATACTACTCTCAGCTTTATTGTAGCTTTTGGGACGGGTTATAGTTATTGTTATAGTATTTAGCAGACACTTGTGTCTAAAGCGACAAAATATGAATCTCAATAGTTAAAATGATCAGTAAACTGTTTTTAAAGTTGCCAATATTAAGCAAAATAGTAATAATGGCAATACAATATCAAATATCAATAATACAAAATAATAAAAATACCTAATAACTCTAAGAATGAATTAATTATTTAAGTGTAAGATCAACAGATAAGTTTTGATACCCCTCTTGAAGGATCCAAAACGATCACATGAACACAGAACACTAGGCAACTCATATCATAGAATGCACGCATATTTATAGAGGACTGTCTGCAGGGAATGTGTCTGACCAATCACGGTGGGTGTGGGCCGCCTGGGCCAAAAATGCCCGGGCCGATTTTTTGTCCCAGTCCAGCCCTGCATGAGTCCATGTCTCCTCCTTCCACCATGGGGCTAAACCTTACAGGCACTATATCCAAAGTGCATGTTTTTTTTATTTGCTGCACATGCTTCACATTTGATGGTGTAACGTTACAGTTATGTGACGCACATCGGTTGTCACACTGAACGTGTGATCTTATGGTAAGAGGTTAGTTTCCATTAAGTAAAAGTGCTGTCCGTCCATTTTTGTGAGTCTGTTCTCAGTCTATTCATAGACGCAGCAGCAGAGGGAGCTCCCTTTCTCACTGAAGTTGTAAAAGTTATCGGAAGTGCGGCCAAGGCCTGCCAGATGCCATCTTATCAAAAACGTTATCCCCCTTTCTTCTTATGTCCATTCCTCTCTTCCTAACTACCAACCCCATTTCTCCTCCTCTTTCTGTCTACATCACATTTGCTTTTACTTCCTCTCCTCTTCCTGCTCTCTAACCTGGGAATGCAGGGTCAGTGGGACATAATCCCTCCCCTTAAAGCTGGCCTAATACCGCCTGCCGCCACCCTGATGTCTCAGTCTTCACAACCTTCCGTGTCACAACCACCGTCTGAAGCCGAGGAGACGTAATGCAGCCTGACGTAGAATCCCTTGCTCTTGCTGTCTTTGGAAGAAGATCAAGTCAAATCTAAAGTCAGACAATATTTGTCTCAGTTGCTTAAGGGTAGGTCCATAGCCAGTCTAATAGTCTTCATAAGCAAATTGAAAATCAACTGCAAGTCTTTCACGTCTCTTAAATGTGTAGTCCTAATAATTACACACGGTATGCAATCCGTATGGCCAATTAGCGGGCCAAGCTTTTGCTCCTAAAGATCTGAATGTATCATTTTCCAAAGATGTGAATTGTTTGTTAGGTTTTGCAGAATACTTTGGTGAGATTCCCCATTCAAACAAGAACACATTGAGGAGATAAAGTACCAAATCCCCAGAGGAATCTTCACACACACACACACACACACACACACACACACACACACACTACTGTGCATGTCTAAATGCTGTACATACAGTGCACAGTGCGTCACTATGGCCTGATTTGTTTTGACTTTGGGGCAGTAATGATATACCTGGTCCAGGGATCCCTTTAATGATACACTGGCTTCTGAACTTCAAACTCTCAATGTGCATGTTTGTGTACATGCTGATGCCTTTATTACTGACGTAGCATCAGACACAAGGCTCATAGTGTCACTGGGCTGTGTTGAACACAAACAGATCCTCATTCCCAACGCACATACTGACCTGTGAGTCACACAACCTTCATAATGGTCTGTGATCATCCCATCTGCGCAAATATGTCGATGTTTTGAAGTTAGAGACCTCGTCAAGGACCACGTTTGCGAGTATTAGCTCCGACCTTAACCATAAATCATTTGTACTCTATACATTTTGTTGACCATTTTTGAATGCATGCTCTATTTTGGGGCATTTTGCAATTTGATGTTTTTTTCTCTACAGGTCCATGCAGCAAATGGTTGAATTATGTCTGTACAGATTATTAAAATGAATCCTAAATGGACTAATCCATCACAATGAACATGATGGCAATGGTTCACTTTTTGTTGCGTAAAATAACAAAAGTTTGACTAAATGCAGACTTCATGTCAACTGCAATTTACACGACAAACAAGTTTCAAGTTCACGTTAATTGTTTTTCATGTTTTTCATTGTCATTTGGTCTCATATTCTACCATTGCTGTCAAGAATGATTGATTATGATTAGCCAGAGTCATTTTCCGACAGCTTAGCTCTGATGGAACGGTCTTCAATTTTCACTAAAAACATAATCATTGTTTTTTTTTTAATACTGCTGGATTCAGCTGTTATAGGCTGTAATTTCTCCTGCCTGTTGGATATAAACACAATGTTTATTCCAAAATTCATGAACATCATTCCAACACAAAGTTTTCATTTTAAGCTATAGTTTGTAGACAAAACTGTCAGCCCAACCACATGATACAAGCCTTCCGTTGATCGCGCACAGCCCCCACCCCTCCTCCATGCAGTTGCTACTATGTAAGGAGGACACAGAGGGTTAAAAAAAACATGATGGACTCTTCAGAAGAGGTAATTAATGTCACTTGAGTTTCTGCGCAGGAAAGTCACCGGACACCACAATCTTCTGAACATAGCCATACTGAGAAATCCAGAGAGAGTTGAGAGTTAATTAGCTTTGTAGCAACTCATTTGGCAACGGCTTGAATGTAATGGACGTTCGTTAATATCAAAAAGTTACGCATTAAAGCTTTAATGACCATAATGCCCCAAAATGGAAAAAGGCTAGGCGGCCAATCATCCGCTTAGTGGAACAAAAATAATTACAGAAACATTGATGAAAAAGATACGAAGTGGAGTTTAGTTTCACAAATAGCAGCTAAAATAATACAGTACAATCTCTAACTAATAGTGAAACAAGATGGACACAAGCAGTGAAACAAGGGGGACACAAGCAGGGAAAAACCCAACTTTCAAGTGGAGATTAATAATAACTCAAGTCACAATCAGGACAACACCCCACACACCCCAAGGAGCAGGAATCATGCTCTCAAACACCCTCCAGCACAACCAAACAGACCTTAACCTGAAACCCACAAGGGGAACGAAAGCAGGAGGTCTGTAGAGTCAGAACTCAATGAATCCCCCAAAATATGATTACTAATATTTATGTTTTTATTTCAGGTGGGATGTTTACAGTGTACAAGTTTGTGAACGGGCAACACAGATTTTGATAATGAACAACTAAAAACGTTACAGACTGGACCTTTAAAAATAAACTCACACCCCAATTGACACCTTCAAGCCATATCACTGCTGCTACTACAGTGTATTTATCTGTGAACCTTTATTTATACGGGGTAGGTTGGCTGCATACCTGCTACTTTACAGCACTGTTCAGTTTAGCTTAAGGACATTTCACATTTCAACTTTTAGACAGTGTCACAAAGTTAAAGTAGAAGATGTACATACAACCTCTAGTGTCCATCTATTATAGGCAACACACTATTATAAGATTTAGAAATCCCGGGAAAACTGATTAGTAATTACTTAATTTTACATTAGTAAGATCATCCATATATTTGTACAATCTGTTTACTACCAGTAATGCCGATGCTTTCAGCTTCAGGGGGATGCACTGTACAACAGCAACCTCTCAGACAGGTTTTTGAACAAAGAGTCAGCGGTCTCCCTTCACACAAAAACAGCATTCCTCTGAGTCTGTCCAGTCTGCGGGCCGCCTCACGTGATGCCACCTGACTTCCTGCTATGCACACTGAATCACACTTACATGTCTGTAATCCCATAAACCCAGATTTTATAACGTTTGTGTGCACATAACACAGCCAGGGATTGACAGAATAAAAGAGAGACGGAGACAATAACATTTCACGGTCCTGTGAAATAACTGTGCACATGACCCTTCTAAATTAGCCATGTATGGTAACAGTTGGTCAGGTAGATTGTGAGGTAACTAACCTTTTTGACCTACTGTTCATCCGATAAAGAGAAGGTAGAGTAAATCAGGTCAGATCATGCAGTCAGATAACTATATGGATTTTATTATTTACAACAGAGGTGGAAAGCATGCCTTTGGAGGTATTCCAGCCACAAATATAAATAAAAACCATTTGGATAAAACAGAACCATTTGGATAGCTAGTATTTCTTTCTGAAGGGAGTCAGATTGAAAAATTATGTAAATTTGGACGGCTGCGTAGCAGGTCTTAGAGAAGTAAAAGTGTTGTTTATCTTCTGCCAGAACAGATTTCTTCTTAAACAGGTGAACTCCATTCAGTATCTCTTCCACGCTTGCCAAAAACATGCCTCATACTACATCAGGTATCGCTTTATTTTGATAGTCCACTGTTGACTCCTAACAGTGAACAGCTTATTTATCAGATGCCTGTCATAAAGCACTTCCATAACCATATTTTAAGGTATTCAGCATAATAGTGACATTTTATAACAAATACACCTGTGCAGAGAAGTAACTGGCACTTAGAAAAGTCTGTTCTTTAAGGACTGTAGTAAACTCAGCCCATCATTGTGTCAACATCTAACTTAAATAGAAGAAGTCTCTGTCTGTCTGTCTGTCTGTCTGTCTGTCTGTCTGTCCGTCTGTCTGTTCTTTGATTTTCTCGACAACCGTTCAAATTCACACTTGGCGGGTGTATTGCTGAGAATTTAAAGAAGTGCAATGTCAAGTGTGAGCTCTTGAGCTGCGCGCTATGTACACACTGTCTAGTGTATTGAGAGGGGACCCCTATAAACTGTTACACTGCCGAACGGCATGCTGGGTACAGCTCGCTCTCCATCACTCACTACGGTACACTCAAGAACAGATGAAGAAGGAGACCAGAGATGTTACATTGTAGCAAACTCAAACATTTCAAGAATCAGCGATGTAACTTTCGGAACGCTTTTGTTCCCAGAAATAGCCTGGTCCCAAGTAGCTAGCGGTTAGCAAATAAAGGCAGATACTCTAGCCTTGCAAGGGGATGCAACTATGTCAAGGCAGGTGTATTACTGAAGGAAGCGCCGTGTCGAGTGTGAAGTTGTTTGGATGAGCGGCACTTGATAAAACTGCAAGCAATCTGCCCATTCCTAACGGGCACATTTTGAATGGACACTGCACTATTAAAATATTAAATAAGGTTGTTTATTTTTAATGCCTAACTTTAGAGGGTGAGAACAATGTCCTTTGCTTTTCATTTCAGATTTCAGGTTTAACGGATTTATCCTATACCTCATGCAGCATTAAAAGGTGTTGCTGAATACTTACAGTATTTCCTCTCTACCCAAAGCACAAACCTGTTGCAAAACGTTGAGGTCATTAGGCCAGAGCAGTGCTGGGAAAAATCATCAGGTTCAGCTGTGTTCACTGCTGAGGCAGTTTGAGCATCTGGCAACTCGGCTCAGACTCTCAAACAGCTCAGCTCTTTGCAATCACATACAAATCTCTTTTGGTCTGCTGGCTTTAATAGAGGCACAGAGAATTTGTTGTAATAACGGTTGACTTTATCCTTCTAAATACCACCGGCATTATGTGTACTTTATTGTATTGTGGAGATTTGTATCAGCATAAAAACCCACACGGTTATGAAACAAAGCTTAAGACACATTGTTTTCCAACCTGTGGTCCACAGTGTACTGTGCATAATTGTCTCTAATGTTATGCATACAGTGGCACACAGTTCATTGCACTGAATATCAATTTTATCAGTACTTTGGAAAATATTTCCCATGATTTGTCATATCAATATCATATTTATTTCAACAATATCTTCCAGCCCTACATATAACTGCAACTGATTATAGTGCATGCCTTGTATACACTTATATAAATATATCTAATCCAAACCATCACACATCATAGTCCCACAAGTATGTAAAATTCCCTTATTTTTCCACAACTTATTAACGTGACTGAATCAGAAATGGATGGTATCTCGTTCCTGAGTTCAACATTTTTCCACTCAGAAATACAACAAGTGTGTGCAACAAGTCGGAAAACACATTCTGGTGTATTCCTGTGAAATTCCCTAATATTCTAAACTGAAATGTTCATTAGCTACACGTCCTCAGCCCTCATTTTGTATCAAAAGGAAAGAGCAAAAGAAAACTTACTTTTATATTGTAAAACTCCACACAGCTCCCAGCCCGGCTCCTGGCCACTCGCTGGTCCTCCATCCCTAACATCTCCATGTCCGAAAACCTCTGCCCTCCAGCTAGCATTGTGCAGGACTGTGTGTGTTAGTCAGATGTCTGTGCTGGCAGCCTCAGTTGACAGCAGCTGAGTCTGATTCTCTTAATTTGCGTCCTCCCTCTTTAATTTTAGCGTCTTCCTTCCTGCGTATATCCTGCTCTTCTGCTTCTGGTCTTTCTTTCAGGTCTCAGGTTCAGAAACCCCCTTCACCCCTTCACAAATGCAGCAGCTATATAGATCCATTGAGATGAAGCAAAAGGCAGGGAACTTTCATTCACCCATAAACTGTCCATTAACAAGCAAAATAAGGCCAATATTCTTCAGCTGAATCTCTCACGTACTCTCAGCTCATCTGCTCCTACACCTCTGGCCGGCAAGGTGTTTGGTCCTGGGGGTCATGCATACCCCCTCCCATTCCACGCCTGGACGAGCCTGTCTGGTCCCATTGGCTAGTTGGGTAGAAAGGGGCAAACAGGGGGAGGGGCTGAGGCCAAAAGGAGGAGGAGGAGGAGGTGTAGGGTAAATGGATGAAAAGGGTGTTGTAAGGGGGGCTGAGAGCGTCCTCCAAACTGTCACATATGGGGGGGAAAGGAGGGAGATGATCAATTTACTCATCTGTGATGTGTGAAGCAGAGAGTCATCTGTGACTCTCTGCTTCACAAGTTTTTTCCTTAGAATTAATTAAATCTCTTTCTGAATAGGATTGATTTTCACCAGTTCCTCATCTATGATTCATCATTTAATTCTCTGATTGGTTGATTTTGGGGCACATTGTAACACAGTGACAAGATGAGCGAGTGTGTGCGGGCAGAGTTGAGCGCGCACAGAGTCTGTGTTGAGAGAGAGAGGGAGACATGACCTGTGCACCGAGCAAGAGTTTTATAATATGATAATATGGATAACAGTAAACATGCAAATACAATTATTCAGCACGGAATAGATTTTTGTTTGCTGAAACAAAATAATTTTTTGCTTGTGTATAATTTCTTTTCAAAATGTAAGGCATGTACTTTCAAAATATATTAGATAAGTTACATTATATAAGTCTAAAAGCTCTCGCAGAAAACCCAAATCAGTTTATAAGCCAGACAAACTGAGATATATACAGTGTTTGTGTGTGTGTGTGTGTGTGTGTGTGTGCGTGTGCGTGTGAATGCGTGTGTCAGTGCCACCCAGTCCTCACGCAGATAGTTACTGTACCACCCTGGCATTGTTCCCCTCCACCCACGGCAGCCCCAGTAGCGTACGCTATTCAAATACACTGTTGCTGCTCATGTGAGAATACGCAGCATTGTGTTGAGCCGTGTAGCACAGTGTGGAGGGACACACACAAACACACACACAAGTTTGAATAGGAAGGGCTTGTTTATATATGCATCCACTGTGTTTCTTCATCTCTTCTTTTCTCTTTTCTTGTCTGGTTACTACAGTATTTACAGTTTGACACTACTGATTCATGTGTGTGTGTGTGTGTGTGTGTGTGTGTGTGTGTGTGTGTGTGGGGGGGCGTTGTTGCTTCAAAAGAATTACATATTTACCCATATAGGGGTGACGGCAAACTTTTTTGGACAATTTCATACACGAAAAGTGCCAAAAAATGGTTCAAGATTAAATTTCTTGTTTCATCTTTGATTACAACACGGCTAGGCTGGTAGAATTAATCTCAGTACAGATGGGATGGTACAACTCATACAACATCAGTGCAAACAAATAGAGAGTGCAAAAAGAAAAAAAATATACAGTATACAACATACAATTACAATTAGTCCGGCTTCTGTGTGTTTATCAACTGCACAGCTTTGGGGAAGAAGCAACAGTTAAGGTGTTCTGTCCTGCCTCCTAGTGAGCTGTACATTCTGCCAGAGGGGAGACGCTAAAAAAAGATGGTGAGCCGGATGTAGAGGGTCATCCGTGATCTTGATTGCTCGGGATGTGGTTCCTTGTGTGTGTGTGTGTGGAGTCCAGTGTGGCGAGTTTGCAGCCTATGATCTTTAATGCTCTGGTGATTCTGTCCATTGTCTTTGTTGTGTGCTTAGTTGTGTTTCCATACCAGACAGTAATCTATAGTGACAGGATGCTCTGGATTATGCATGTGTAAAATTGGACCAGTAGACCCTGCATGACTCTCAGGAAGTAAAGTCTGTGTTGGACTTTTTGTATTTGATGGTTTGCATTGAGGTCCCATTTCAGGTTATTGCTAATGTGTGTGCCAAGAAACTCAAAAGAGTCAGTTATTGTATTTGGCTAGCTATCGATGAGGATAGGTGTTTTTATTGATTGTTTTGTTCTGAAGTCTATGATCATTTCAGTAATCTTTTTTTCTGTTCAGGATCAGAACATTGTCCTGACTTCTCTATGTCCAGCCTGTAGTGTAATGTCCTGCAGCAGTTTGTTACTGTGGGATCCGGCTACATCCAATCCTACCAACATCGGTTGCTGTCATCCATCCACTCTTATTCCTATATGTGGCTCAAAGGGTCGTATCTTCAAACACAAGGAATGTTAGCAGTTTAAAATGATTAAGAGTACAGCTTTAATATCATGTTAACATGTTCAAATATCTCTGGTTTGCTTTTTTTGAGGATACTCTGCACCTGTCTCTGAGTGACGGACATGGACTCTCAAAGCCATTGAGCATGCATCATGCCTTTGCAAAGCAGTCTGTGTTTGTCAGAGCAGGATCGCTATCACCATTCAGCTGTGGTTACAACAGAGGTTTTGGTGCATGGAAACCAAAACACAAGGAGGCCAGACAAAATCTTTCCACCTCTTCTGGAAGCTGAAGACATGAGATACTGTTGCTGGTAAAGAAGGATTACAGCCTTCAGTCTGGGATTGTTTTAACAGATTCAGTCCTGTCTGAGGGGGAAAGAAAGCCTGAAGAAAGAGAGACGGGATAAACAACATGACAAACCATAACAGTCCAGAGCAGGTGAGGGATTATCAGGCTTCACTTACAGTCTCGTTCCTGTGTGACTTCTATCCTTCAATCAGCAGGCCTGGGGCTGTGTTTGCTTACTTTGCTGATCCTCACAGCCAAAAATGGAAAGGACGGAAATTCTATGAGGTTTAAATGCAACTTCAGTGCAGTTCTGACTTCATGTTGGTGCAAAAATATGCGTGATGGCAACTGATGCTCACTACAGGAGGAAGTCTCTATGGTTTGAAAAGTCAGAACAATAGCCATCGTTGAAACAGAGCATCAACAGGAACTCTGATGTTCCTGTTGATGTTTTTATGTGTTGCACGCTGTCGTCCAGATTCACATTATATTTGTGTGATCTTTACCTTAAAACCATTTGTTCATGAAATGTAATAATTCCTGGGAAACTTCAGGTCTCCCTTTAAATGTGTCTCAAAGAATTGTGGCTCACATCTTCCCAAAGATCAAGCATAATGCCAAATTGCAGACACAGAATTAATATCTCTGACACGCAAGGCTAATTTTCTTGATGAATTACTGGATGAATCCCACAGGCTGCGAGACATTCATTATTTCACAAGCGAAAGGCATTTCACAAGATTACTGAATGGTGGTAGATTCTAGATGCTATTCCATTAATCCTGTGCTGACCCTGTGCCCCCTCCCACTCCACCCAAATTCATCCCATTTGTTGTGACTGGCTGTCTGTTGTCCTATTAATGCCACAAATACAATAAAAATAGTCTTTAAACACTCTTTAATGCAATCAGATGCATGGGAAATTAGGCTGATCAGATGCATGCACATGTACTGTATGTGTACCCACTTAGCATGAGTAGAATACTTCAGGATCATACATATCTATACCCACAATGCATTTGAAGGTCTGGGGTTGTTTTGGAAATGCAAGTTGAAGTAAGTCAACTCACACTGGATCCTTAGAAGTTGTTCTTTATTTCTGGGGGATAAGAGAGTTTTGGTTTTTTTTTGGAGCGAAAGGCACGCTTTATAAATTTACTTTTCAAGCAGAAATAAATAATTACCTGTAGAGCACTAATGTGCATTGAGATTTGAACTGGATGGGACTACTATAGTGTCTGTACCTGTGAGCCGTGGTGGAGGGAGTATTCAGATCCTTTAGTTAAGTAAAATACAGCACAGTAAAAATAATCTATTACAAGTGAAGGTCCTGCATTGAATTCTACTTACAGTAAATAAAACGATGTAAGCATAGTCAGGACAATTAGAAGTCTAAGTACTTAATGCATCATTGGATTACTTTTACTAATGCATTAGCATAACGTTTTACTTTTAAAGTTGGTTGAGATTAAGCTAATTTTTAACTATTCTATTGGACTGCAATGATGATTGTTGTCATTATGGATTAATCTGCCGATTATTTGTCCAATTAATCGATTGATTATTTGGTTTGTGGAATTTAAGAAATGCTGTCACAATTACCCAGAGCCCAAAGTGACACAATCACAATGTGTGATTTGTCCAACCAATAGTCCAAACCTCAAAATTATTACAAATACATTTAAAGTATTAAAAGGAAAACTACTAGAAGGGCACTCGGAAAGCCTCGGAAAGACCTCCGCCAAGGCATGCCCTATCTCACAATGTTAATACAGTGTGAATTTTACCATTTGGGAACTCATTGCCAATTATTCCGACAACAAATGAATGCAATGGTAACGAAAGTAAAAAATAATTGGTGCATCCACCCTGTGATACGGATCCGGTTCTTCCTTGGCCCATGCTACACCCGTCCACCACGTTTAATGAATATCAGGCCGGTAGTTTTTCCAAATGGAAAACATAAACTCCTTGGAAGAGTCAACAAATCTTCACATTTGAGAAGCTGGAACCATGAAATATTTGCCATTTTTACATTACAAAAGATGACCATCCAATCAACTATTTCATAACTACTTGTTGAGTAGTTTAATTTATAATAAAGCATGATATTTCTGTATGCAAAACTTTTAATTTGTAAAGTAAATAAGTATGTTAGGTTGTCAGATAAATGTAGTGGAGTAAAAAGTATAATACTTCCCTTTGTACACGTATAAAATGGAATGACAAGAAGATAATCAAGTAAAGTACAAGTACCTCAAATTTGTACTTAAGTACAGTACTTCAGTACATTCCACCACTCCCTGTAAGCAGCACAGATAGAGGAAGACGTTTTAACCGTGTCCCTTCATTGTGCAGCTCACCTGTCCTTGTTTGATTGAGGACCCATATTTCATAATTCACCTCGGAGCGCTCGCTCTTATTTTAAAGCTCCCCAGAGAAGGAATAAATTCCACTCTTTTTCTCAACAATAAATATCCCGGGATTAGAACCGACGTGGGGGTGAGATGTAGGTCATTGGGAAAGTGTGGATGTGTGGGTTTTGTGTGCTGTTTTATGCATGGACATATAGGTATGTCAACACCACTATTTTTGGAGAGAAAAAGGAAACCTGTCAAACTCAGTGTTCACCAACTCTGTCTCTTTTTCTCTCAAGTAAAGATGTGAGTGTAGTATAGTCTAAGCTTTATAAGATAATACTCTATACAGCCCAACCAAACCTCACTCACCTCCAAGAATAGCATTGGCTTTCCAGTAGAAATCCGATCATGTGCTGATAAGACGTGTGGTATTTCCAAAACGCGCACCAGATCACTATCTGCTTCAATCATCATTATATCAACACTGTAACGGGTGGTACATGCGGATGAACAAGTCCTGCAGCTCAATCTTTTTATTTGGAAATATTGAGGGCTATTAACCTTTTGTAAAAATGTAAATATGGTTTCCTGAAAACATGGTCTGCTTTTTTTTCTGTCAACAGCAAATCTGGTAATATGTGCTTATTATTACTGTGCCTGTGTTCTGAACTGTGTCCCATTCATAAAGACATCTGTTTTTCCGGATAAAAGATTCCCATTCTCAGCTGCAGCTTTGATACACAAAACCTTGGCTGCAGAGCTGATGTGGTTTGAAACGTGCTCCGCCTCAGGGTGAGGGATCATCTTGTATTTGTTAAGAGATTTGTGATAATGGTGACTGGCATGCGGTACAGTTTTTTTAGACATATCACCTGTGTGTTGGCTCATGTCTTACTTTTGTTTATTCTGTGAAGTACTACAGGAAGCATAAGTACCCCATTGTACTTTTTTTTTTCCTTGATGTAAGTACATCATTGGGTATTATTGGGTAATCGTGGACGGATTATGAGACTTTGACACAGACCTGGGCAGAGATATGTAAAATGCCCCACCATTTTTGATACAAGATCCATACTTTGTGATGTCTTTGCCTCTGTTTTGTTTTTTTGCGTTTCATTGTGGTTGTTTTGTGTCTCTTTGTAGTGATGTTGTGGTCTCTTTGTGATTTTTTTTTTGGTGGTTTAATGTCTCTTGGTGGCTGTTTTGTGTCTCTTTGAGTGACATTTTGCAGGCTAAGGCCAGGGTGGCCCCTAACACTTTGGGGCCCTGTGCCCTGTAGGCCCATTCAGTAATCAATCCATGTGGGTATTAATCATAATTTGGCATTTTTAAGTAGGATAATCTATTCCAGTTGTTTGATATACTCTTTGTGTTTGTTGACCGTACTAATTCTATTCAACCACTACTTTATTTGAAATTTGTTTTTTATTCAGTTGCACAGTCATTAAAACAGAAAAGTATAAGTGATGAAAATAAGATGATGAAACAAAACCTTGGCAAAAAGACTAACACAAAGTACAATATTCCGTTTTTGACCAAAAAAACAAGTATAACAAATGCATAAAGAGGTCTGCATAAAAACAAATTAAATGAATAGAGCCATAATACAATGTTTGATTACAGTTCATTAACTTGATAGTTCTCATCCCAAATATAATAAATCAAATATCTAAAATACATGTTTCCTCCAGCTGTAATACATATTATTTTCAGTTTCCTTATTTTTATTTTTATTTTTTGCTGTTGTTAGTCATACATTTAATCTATGCCAGGTTGTCTCATTGGAACTACAGCTGCAGCTAAAAGTTACATAGTGTTACTTTAAGAGCAAACCAACAAAAGACAGAATCAGGACGAATAAAGGCTTAAGATAACGAACAGATAAAGCATATTGTGTGCATGCAAGCAAAAGCAGTCTGCATTGCTGCTGCTGCTGGGGCAAAAAAGAGCTGTTGAGTCTGCCAAACTCTGTCACATCTGTGGTTCTGGGTTCACCTACATACATTTTAGATATGATCACACAATGCACCTTGAGCGTTACTATCCCTCTGATTGACAGCATACAAACTTGCCTGGATGAATGCCCCCTTGAATCCTGCAACCCCCTCCCTCCCTTCCACATACACACACACACACACACACACACACAGGCCCAATCACAGCTCAGGAATATTTACCTGCTGGGGAACCTTGGTTGTTGCTTGTCTCTACTCTGAGAACTCGGGGCAGCCAGGAGTTCATCTCACATTTCACGTTGATTTGGCAAAATATCAGATGAGTCTGCATTCTTGTGGACATGTCTGTTTCTGGGCCCTGTAGCATGACGACAATGTCAGTCCTACATCTTCTTTAAATGTGCAAAATTGATTGGATATCGCAATCTGAAGAAGAATGATGTCTGGCAAAAATGTAATTATTCTCAAATTTCTGTAATGCATTGTGTTGCATTGTTTACCACACTGCATCCCCCCAGGAACCATCCAAACAGGCGCTCATGGCTATCTGTGCTATGTGTAGAAAATCAAATGTGACTTATTGTTCAGTAAAAGCAAAGCAACCTTCACGTTGGCACAAAATTCTCTCTTTGTCTTCCTGGTCAAAGGCCCACCAATATTTGCATGTTTTCCACCTTTGTCTTTCTGGTGTCTGCATTTACTGCCCTGGCTTTTTCTTCTTCTTTTTTCATGTTGCTTATATACACTGCTCTACCACCCTCAGCTCTGCAGGTGTGGTACACAGTGAGGACATCCAAACAATGACAAATATGTTTCCTATATTCTGATGCCAGCCAGTACACCTTAAGACAGGAAAGATGCACTGGAATTCTATCACTGAACTGGAAATACAACAAACATTGTTTTATTTTGTTTGGCAGATGACCATCACTTTCACATACCATCTGTGAAGAAGACACAAAAAGGTACTTGAAAGGTCAAATGTATTTTCAAGGCTTGTAGAAGGAAATTAGTGCTGTAGCGTTGTTGTGGTTCAGTCTTCAACAGAGATTGAAAAATGTTTCTGAAAGGATAATTGCTCTGCATTCTTTTAGCATGTGGCAACCCATAATAACAAGTTATGTGCTTTCAATACTGAATGCGGATATTATAAGATAATTCTCTCCTATGCTTTCCTGTTTCTCCGCTACAGTCTACTTAAAAAGAAAAGTGTTTATTTTCAATATGACCAGCCGTTTTGGGGGAGATCTTGCTATCTCTAGCTAACAGACATTCACTCCCCAGATGAAATCCAGCAATCAGAAACCAGGACGTACATGAGCCAGGCATAGCTGCAGTGTGTGGTCAGGGTCTGCACCAGGCACGGCGTTATGGGTGGGCCTGACGGCCCTAGGCCCACCCACTTTTCAACAGGCCCACCCAAAACATTTCCTCAAAAAACAAATTAATTAATTAATATATTATAATTTGGTGAAGAATTATTAAAAATCGGCAAATAATCTTATAATTTGTGCTAAAATTGTCTAAATGTTTAGTTTTCAAAAACAATTTAAAAAAAAAATGGTCATGTATATTTGTTTCTGCGCAAGTTCAGCAGACAGTGAGGTTCGGATCGGATGTAGCTTGTAGGCTAGGCTAGCTCCCAGTGATCTGGGAGTGCAAAAATCATTTCCAGTAAAGGACAAGGTTGCAACAGCCGTTGTTTAGGTACCTTAAACGTGCACAAACGGTCTCAGAGTCATTGCTGCAACCAGGAGATGAAGGAGAGCTGAGATCCACAACGCCTAGCACATCTTTGTCTCGGCCACCGCTAGCGCGGTTAGTGCGGCCAACGCGGCTAGCGCGGTTAGCGCGACCACCACCGGTGCTAATGCCTTTGCCTCTGCCTCGCGAGTGGATGATATAGCCCCTATGGATACAGCCCTGTGGATCGGTCTTCCGTGGATAAGCCCGCAACTCAACCGGTGCTAAAGTATCCGGTCACTTCTTCTGCTTTAGGGAGTTGAATTGTGTAGGACCGCCAGAGGATAACAGTAAGGTATGTGAAGGCTACTCTGCCTGTATTGTATTATGTCGTTATATGAGATATATGGATTAAAATCAATTCATAACCCGCTACAGAGCTGCAGGCGCAGTTCTATTTCTATAACAGCTTGTTACTGTTGTCAAGTTGTTGTTCCCTCATGGTTTTCTCTTGTAATGGCCAATGATGCTTTAGGGCTTGTTAATGCAATTTATTTATTTTTGTTAAACATGTTAACACGAATCATCACACTAAAGTAAGGAAATAACTTGAGTCTTGTTTTACATGACAGATGACGTTGTCAATGAACACGTTCTGTGGCCGAGTATTGATTGAAACTGTCGGGCAGTGTTGTTGATCTGTATATTGTTGAAAACTTAAAACAATTGAAAAGAATTGTGAAATATTCGGCCTCATGTTATACGAGCAGAACTAAACTTTGTTTTGGAGAAATATTAGATTCCTGACCACTTTTACAGTCTATAGGCCTTAGGTTAGGAGAGATGCGCTATAGCACAGCCAGGTATGGTGCGTAATGGAGAGTCCAAAGCGCTCTTCTTTTGGTCAGAACCAAGGAGAGCGATCGCGGATAGGTCCGTCCTTTGCACCAAAACTTTTTACAATGCAACAACATATAAATAGCATCAAGCTATTACAATCTTTATTATGTAAGCACATATAATATATATATATAACAGTATATTAGCCAGTCATTTGTATTAGGTTAAACAGGGATTTGATAACGTTTTTAATTTAAGGCCCACCCACAATTGGTCTGGCCCATCCAAAACTGGAATCCTGGCGCCGTGCCTGGTCTGCACATATAAAGGCTACATGCTAACCGTATAAACTCTGACTCCCCCAAAACAAGCCCTCTTTCTCTCAACACAGGGTTGAGAGTAATTTCACTTAATAAGCTCTGCAGCTGACTTAAGGGGCCAGTCTACTGCGTTAGAAGTACTTGTCGGATGGCCGGACAGCTTCGGTAACCCCCCACTTTTCCGACTTCGGATTAGGGGGGCCATTTTCCAACTTTGCCAACTTTCCAAAACTGACAATCCAACATTTACACCCACTTCACGCCGTGATTGGCCAGCTGTGAAGAGGTGAGGAAGGAGCCAGGGTTTGAACTCCTCTCTCTCGCTCTCTTTTTTTAAACACAGAAAATGAAAATGTGTGTCGTTCTTCCCATTCTCAAACGATATCACTTCCCCCATCTCTATGATGGCCAGCTTTTTACAACGTAGGTCTTTAGATCAGCTCTGCGATAATAAACTCAGGTACTAAATGCAGCCTCTCAACAGTAGTAATAATGATCATGCTGTCGTAGGATGGGTGGCCTAAAAAGGAAGCATTATTGGGTGAAAAAGGAGAATAAATTCAAAATCTCTTCTTCTGTCTTCTGCACAGTGAATGTACTGTGGTGTGTCGTCAACATGAAAAGCTGTGTGTGCGTCCTCTCATCGTCCTGTCTGACTCATGCACACACACAATTGATTACCTCTTAGCCGCCTGCGTCCCTCTCTGTGCTGCTGTCTGCCATTATCTGCTGTATGTGCTGCGTCACTCACATTTAACCTTTTGTCCTTCTTCCTACTCAGTTACCCCCTTCCTTTAACAGTGACACATTTGTTCCCGCTCAGCCCTAATCTCTCCACAATCAACACTCTTCCCAGCATCATCTGGTCTTCCTTTCACGCACAGATCCTGCTGGGCAATTTGTAACTGACTAAATAATAATTATGTGTCATGTTTAAAGGTGTCAAGGCTAAAATTAAGCTGCAAATGGGGAGGAAACAGCTTAGAGGACACCCATGTCTTAGAGCACGTCATCAGGGACATCTTACACAGTAGTTGGAGCAGTGTTGGCAGTGATGCTACAGCGTCATCTGTGGCATTCTTATGTCATTGCGTGTTCATGTTCAAATTTTGGCTTTAAAGAGGAACTTAACACCACCCAAAATCTTCTTTTTGCACATCCAGAAAAGACGGTGAAACACGAATTTTCAGCCTGGTGTTAAGTAAAAAAAGTACAAAAATAATAATTTCCAAGTCTAAATACAATACTGGCTGTGGAGAAATCCATTCCTAGCACAATAATAATATAGGGAATGGGGGATCAAAACCCACTGTCCTTGTTCTGTGGATGCATTTGAGAGTTCACATGTGAGACTTCTGCACCTGAGTTAGCCAAAGCAAGTGAGCATCTTTAAACATTCTAAATATAAAATTTGCTCTTTTTTTGCTCTTCCATGGACAGAGATTTTTTTTGCTGAGCTGCCGTAGAGAGTAACATGCAACTATTACAAGGAAAATGATCTGAATCCTGGAAATGACTTTATTACTGAGTAAAACTACAGCCTGGCCCATGACTTAAATTAAACAATACATTGGAAGGGCAAGATAGGATTTTACTAAACCTGTTAAAGCTGTTTCACTTTGCCTTCAGGGAAAGGATGATTACTGGGATAGAACATGAGAATGTTGTCAATATAGCTCTATTAAGCTCCTCCCTAAATAGAATAAAACAGATGGTCAAGAAATCTCTTTAATATTTAGGAACCTTTAGGAATTTTCTTTCTTTAAATACTGGCACTCATCACTGTCTTTTGGCACTGTATCATTGTATCATCAGCCATGATCCCTGAGCAGTCTGCTTTATTGCAGAATCAACATATTTGTTGTCTGACCTGTACATCTGCTTTCTGAGACATTGACCAGAAACCTCCTTGTTACATTGGGAATGAGATCACAGATTTAGTTTAAGTTATGTTTGGTGTAAAGGACCCAGATATACTTTAAGATTAAAGTAATAACTTGATAGAGCAGTGTGATACATACAGGGAACCACATCACGTGTTCTTCATCAGGGAAAAACATTCACACTATATTTATTTTTTGGAACTGACTTATCAAAAAGAAATCTATCTGTGCATCTGTGTGTATGCTGCTGTAAATTAAGGTTATAGAATGGGTCAGTTCACATATTTCCACGGCATGTAATTTGACATTATTCAGGGGTAAAATTTTATCTGAGGTCAGTGGAGAAGAAGCATCCCTCCCTGCAGATATTTGTGATTTACAGTTCTCATTAGAATGGACATAAAATATCGCAGATGGGTAAAACACTTAGTGGAGGAGACAGGGGTTCCACCCAGCATTCATACAACAGACAGAGAGAAAGAGAGTGTAGATGAAGAGGGTAAGAAGATAATGTGAAGAGGAAGAGCGAGGGAGATGAAGAGGGTGTCAGGAGAGGACAGAAGACGGTGCAGGAGGAGGGATTGCGGTCCTAAGGCTTCATGCCAGATGTCCAATCACTCATGTACCACCTTTGCATAGCCTGGAGCTCACCAAATAACTTAAAGTGGTGAAGACATCGGCTGTCAGTCAGCGCTGCCTTCAGCACTTATAGGAGAACAGCATTCTGTTTGATAACAGGATGAGCCAAGCTGGTAATTGGTGGATGGATGGATGGATGGATGGATGGGGTGACCACCTCGTTATTGTTATGTTGCTGGACAAAAAAAAAAAAAAAAACACTATTATTAGGCAATATGAACATTAATTTTTAAATGGGATTGAATCCCTTTCTGCAGTGGTGTTGGATTTAAACTGCTTTAAATCACAGTGGGCATTTGCGAAATTATCATTATAACGACACTGGACCTATTGAACATGATAAATATAATTATTAAATATAATGTTTTGGTTTAAAGCAAATTTTAAGAATAGTAGATGAGATAAACAGACCAATATTCCCTAAATAGAGACTAGGCAACTTTTCATAGGCCATGTAACCAAAAGCTAAAATGCGTTTTCACTCATGCTTCTTAAACTTGCACTTATTGTTGCTTTGGGCTTCTTTGAGCAGGGCCTTCTCCTTCAGTATGTGAGTGTAGATCTCCTGGCGGGTGCAACTGTGGTTTACCTTCATAGGAACACTATCACTTTACCTCCTCTTTGCTAACTTTTTTATTATCAAGTAGGTTTAAAATGTACTTGTAAGAAAACTTGTAAGACAGCTACGCAGATCGGTTTTTAGTTGTTTTTTAAATGTGGGTATAATTTTGGGAAACATGATTGAATTAGGCTACTTCTCTTGTATCACTCTGCTTACTTTTAAACTCTTTGTCTGCATGTTTTTGTCAGCTGTATGGCATTATGAAAGCTTGAGTGAGCCATGATCCAATTAGTCAAATCCAGACCCAGACTAAAGGTTGGTCAGTCACTCAGTTTGTCGACTTTATGTAAGATTGTCTTCTTTCTGACGAGGCGGACAGTTGGTTGCTTTTGATTGGATGAACTAGCTACAGTACCTGAATGCACGTTTTCATCACAAGGACCAGCCATGTTGCACTTCAACAATAAGGACTTGTCCTGAACTCTACCAGCATCCCATGGAAAACATCTTTCAGTTTTAAATAACCTCTACATACAATAGAACTCACACTGTTTATTGCACGGAGCTTTTGTTGCATCAGAATTTAAAAGAAACATCCCAGTAAAAAGATGGTTGATAGGAAGTTACGTTTTTGATGCTGTGTGACTTCAAGTGAAGATATGATACAAGACAGATGCAGGATAGACGTCACAAGGAAGGCTGTTATACTCGATTTATGCCCTACCATTTTCTTGACATGTTTAGGAAAAATACACGCTGTATCTTCTCACTCTGAAACTAAAAATGCACTGCACTTAGTCGTGGATGTCTGGAACCAGCATAAAATAAGGTGGAAAGGAAATGAAAGAGAGAGTCATCTTAGTAGTCTTCCCAGAAGTGACTCAGAAGAGGACTATTTTCAGAAATCATGACCATTGTTCCATTATTTACTATAAGACTGCAACAGCTGTTTATAATCAATGTGAAATATCCTCTGGATTTGTTTTAGACAGCTGCAGAGAGACTACGTTGCAGTGCAACACAACACTTGGGTAATGGGACTACTTTTTCAGTAAAGAGTGGTGTAAGGTTTACAAGTCCATCCATCTTCGTCCAGTTATCCGGGATCGTGGTGATGGCGCGGTGGATTTGACGCCTACCTTTGGTGTGGGAGACCTGGGTTTGATTCCCATTGCGATATGTCAACCTGGGTAGCCCTGCTCCACAGGTGTGTGACCTCTGACATATATAGCAATTGTAAGTCACTTTGGATAAAAGCATCAGTAAGTGACAAGTTTTCTATTATATTATTTTATGTTTTACTGGCTGCAACAGTAAAGACAGAAAGGAAACATGGGGAGAGAGAAGGGGTGACATAAAACAACAGGTCCCTGTCCTGAAAATAACCGGCAACGTTGCAATTACATGGTATTCATCAGACTAAACTACTAATTCAATTCAATTTTATTTATAGTATCAAATCATAACAAGAGTTATCTACTAACTACTTACTACCACCTTTGAGTGCTCTGCTCTTGAAAATATTTCCCTGTAGTTTGACCTCTTGTTGGAAAACAAATGTTTTTTACAGAAGTGGTCATGAAAAGTTCCTTGTTTATACAAATATATATCAAGACATTATCCACTAATGCACACGTGTCAAACTCAAGGCCTGCGGGTCAAATCTGGCCCTTTCACAGATTTTAATGGGGCCCGCATATTAATTTAGGTTCATAATACATTTTTGCCGAACTTGTTTTTCTAGCTTTTTCAATGTTTTGTAGCTTTTTCTGAACTTTTGCAGACGCTTTTTGTGCTTTTTTTCTACTTTTTTTCAACTTTTTTCTACTTTTTTCTACTTTTTTTCTACTTTTTTTCTACTTTTTCCTAAGTTTTATGTCACTTTTTTTCTACCTTTTTGGTCCCTTTTTTTCTTTGATGCTAAGTTATTTTTTTGGGGCTTTATGTTGACCAAACTGTAAGTGAGAAGGCTATATGAGAAATGTAATATAGTAAAAGATGCTTGACTTTTTCGATGAAATAAAAGCATGTGAATAAACTAAACATGTCTGGCCCTTGATTTTCATTTTCAAGTGTCCTGACCTAATTTTAAGAGCAGCAGATTCATAGATGTTGGACACCAGGCGCTACAGAGCTGAGACATGATTGAGAGTCTCATTAATTGTATTTACCATGGCCATCATCACCCTGCAACTTTACTCTGGCTCTGACTGTGTGAGCATTAGCTAAATCTCTGGTTCACCAGCAATGGAGCAAAACAGTTTAGAATGCTAATGAGGTCCAGTTTTCTGCACTGACAGACAGGCTAAATATTGTCTTTCACAACACTGTGCGCTAAAATTAAATGATTAGAGTACAAAGCTACTGAAGATCAGACAAAGAAGAGGTAGGTGGTGCCAGAGGAGCCAGATTTTTTTTTTTTATTACCTGCTTCATGTAGTTCTACTGGAAGATAGGGTCAACTTCAGCAAATATGACAGAAATGTAGTTTTATAGGTTTTACCTACTGCACCTTTAATAGGAAAGACAATCAGCAGATTAATCATTAGTGAAAATGTGTATGCCTGTCTTGTTCATAATAAGGTGTTATTTTTTCATTATCTGTATCATTTTTGTAATGTAACTTTATTCTGCAAATTAGGTCATTGAAAATTGTGTTCTGGTTAATGTAAACTGCAGCAGAATATTTGTAAAAAGGAAGAGGAGATTGCTTAGCAAATGTTATCTAGTTGAGCAGTGTTTGTCAAGCCATGCTGGCACGCTGTTAGGTGGTGAGACAGATAGAATCGGCAGCTTTTATCAGGTATTTCTAGGAAAGTATTCCATTACTTTAACATTAACTCTGAGCTGAAGGCAAGAAGCAAGACTAAATTAAAACAAAACAATGAAAAAACAAAGAATGTAAAAGATAACAAAACATTTCAGAGTAAATCTCTGTTTAGCAGCTGGGAGGAGCTGCAGTTGTTTTTGGCAGCGCTGCGATAATCCGCCCACATGGGCCATTAATACCCGGCTGGTTTATCATTGAGCTGTGTCGAGTAAAGTGTTGAAGCAAATAAGTCAGAAAATCCATTTCTTATTATTCTGGGTGAATAGGTTTATTAAACCTTTCTGATGTCATTTCTAAAAATGCAAATGTGAAAATCCAGATGTGAAAAGAAAGAATATTGCCCCTTTTTTTTTATTCCGCACTCCTGGTGTTGAAAAATGATTGGAAAATAATTATTCTGTGTTGAACTGTATACTTTTTTCAAAATAAATGTCCGTTTTGTTGTTACAATTTTACATTGACCAAGATAAGAAACCGTATTTAATGTGGATCCATCAACTCAGGCTGATACTCAGCCCTGATACCAATCCAGTGTAGTGGAACGGAGTATCTGAGGTTAATAAAGAGTAGAACTGGAAATATTTGTATAATAATACTGTTACATTTTATCAAATGTGCTGGCTTCAGCAATAAAGCACACGCATGTTCTCCAAATTACAAGTTCTGGGCATAACTTTGTCTCCTAATTTATCCCACATACTTCTACCAAGAAACCTCTTTGAAATGTGTGCTTCTATTCGTGTTTTTCATATTTGCTATATGAGATACCTAACTTTTTTATTTATTTTCTATTCTTTTGTCTAGTGTATGTCAAAATAGCAAATGACATGACTCACCCCCTCAGTCAACACTTTCCATGTGTTACACTTTACAATTCTTTTCTCTGAATGTGGGCTTTCTCACACACATGTATTGGATTCGGTTAATTAGACCTAATTAGACAGGAAACTACAAGCTTGTGTAAAGCAGTTATCCTGAACCCCACTCAAGCTTAATTGTTATTGTTAATAAAAGAAATACCCTGACCACTGCTCTTTACTAAGCTGGAGCTGGTTGATTTTTATGTTCTGTGATATGCATTTAAACTTAAGCAAGCAAATTTCCATTCTCCTGCAGAAACTTTTGCCTATCTAGTCACACACATTTTGTCTTCCAGGTCTTCAGAAACCACGGAGTAACCTTGGTTTTCCCATTGATACATTGTCCACCCTCTTTATATTTACTGTAACAGTGAATGAAAGAGTCAACCTGAAGTTGTTGATTAAAGGCTGAGTTCAGGCTGAGAAAGAGGAGTTGGAATCTCATCTATGTACTGACCTCACACTCCCACACCTGGATCTGAGTTTGACCTCAGCAGACAAAATGCAGGTTTGTGTGTGTACATATTTGTGGTGATGCATATGTGTGTGTGTGTGTGTGTGTGTGTGTGTGTATGTAAGCAGCCTGAGGACACCACAACACACAGTTGCAGCAAGGCGTGAAGTCGATGACTCAAGTCTGCTGAAACGCTGACTGTCAGTAACTATCCTCTTCTCCTTCTTCACCTCCTCCCTTCCCTTTGTGTGTGTGTGTGTGTGTGTGTGTGTGTGTGTGTGTGTGTGTGTGTGTGTGTGTGTGTGTGTGTACGCGTGCGTGCGTGCACACGTGCGTGAGTGCCACTCTCCTATTCACTAGTATTGATGCACATCAAATCCAGAAAAGTGGAGTTTTATTGCACTATCACTCCCCAATTCACCATACCCTTGCTGCTGCACCATGACTACTTATTATGTCATCAAATGAAGTGACACTACTCGACATGTAACTCTGTAATTCTGTGAAGATGCGCATGCACCAAATATCTGTTAACCTACTCTGGAAAGGGTGTTATGGGTGATAGACAGAAATTCAAACCAATTCTGTTGCTTTTAAATCTTGCTGGCAGCCCACAACAAATATGGTGAAATATGAGAATATTTCACCAAGAGGGAAGGTAATGTGATACTTCCCTGAGATCATATCTGACTTACGTGACTAATTTAGAGCTAATAACAGTCAAAACAGGTGAATTTGCATCAAGTGCAGCATGTGTGGAGGGAGGCCCACACTTGCACCAGGATGTAACTTTGATGGATCGAGGTAATAGTTTTTAGATGCCCGACCCAAAAAATGAACATGTGAAGTTTTATAATTAAGAAGAGAAATGATGCAGAGAGCTCCATGGTGTATCGAGTGATATACCGCATTCTGAAACAGACATATCCAAAATCAACTTGCCTCGATGATGTACTATATACTGGGACTGTAGCCTGTAATTAATTTATGTTGCGTTCTGTGAAGGAATCCCATGAATCAGACACGCTGAGATGAAACTAATAAGGTGTGGTTATTGATGTTGGTGTTATGATAAAAAAAAACTTTTGAATCACTGATGAAATGTTTTCAAATGTATCTCAAACCCCAACAGCCAAAACAGCATTTGTTTTAGTTTATAATCAGCTTGTAAAATAAATGTAACTCAGCCAACATTTTCCTCGAAAAGCATCTGTAAAGAGATGATGCAGCAGGAAGAAATAAGTGGGATGGTTGCAAAGTTGGAGCTGAACATTTCTTGTATATTTTGTTGGAAAAGAAAAATGTCGACAAGATGTGTTGTCAGCAGCTGGCCTCTATAAATGCATTAATTTACCCTGCTCAAGTAGCCTAGCTCCGCCCTCCTACGTACTCAATTTTCATTTTCCTTCAGTGCTCCGTCTGGGCTTGCGGTATATTCTTGGGTTTTCACCGACCAAATCTTTGGTGGTCCAATCAGCGAACAGAGGGAGTGGCTGAGAACGATGACGTTGAGGTCGTTACGTGCGCTAGAGTTTAGATTCTCTGCCCGGGCCGTCATTTTCCGCCACTATCCTTGGGCCGGGCCGGGCCGGGCCGGGCCGGACCCTTGATCAAGCATTTGTGTTTTTTTTAATCATTACTTTAGCCTAATTGGGTGGGGAGAAAGCTATGCCATAATCAGAACTATTATCTATTTAGGCCAAAGTAACAAATGTGTCCAAAAAGTTACACAAGTTGTCATGCGCGGAGTCTCCTCCTCTCGCACGCATCACACCAGGGAGCAGATCCAATAGTTTTAAACTTCAACAGAGTACCCGCTTTCAAAGAAGTTAACACTTGTCAATGGAGAGTCTGGTAGGACCAGGCTACTGCTGAAGTGCTCTTGAGCAGAAACTTTAAATTCCTGCCAGGCACAGAGTCATTGCTGCTGCTGCTGCTGCTGCTGCTGCTCTGGCCAGTCCCTCCAGAAAAACACGATTATGAAATCGCATAATTCAATGCATAATCAGCCAAAGTCTGCATATTTATGCGGGGGCCGCATTTTTTCAAATATGCTGCACTTTTGCCGTATAAATTGCCGATTTCCGCGCAACATATGCGGGGCTTGCATGATTTCATAATCCCCGCATTTTCGTTGCAAAAAAGTCACATATATCTTAGTAGAAAGTTGAAAAATGTTGCGTTTACTTCACACAAGAGCAGCCATTTTCCCCCGTTTGCAGGGGAACCTTATGAAGTGACGTAATTACGCGACGTGAACATCATCGAAAAGCAGAGTGTTGGGGGAATCACTTTTTTTTCTCTTTTTCATCAGTTTTTGCAAGTTACCGCAATTTCATCGCATAAAAATTGCATAAATATCCCGCATATTCCATCACATTTTTTAAGAAAACGTGCTGCATAATCAAGGATTTTTGCCCTCAACAATCACAAAAAAACTCCGCATTTTTCTGGAAGGACTGTCTAGCTGACCTCTGAATCCCCTGGAGAAGCAGCGCATTTCTCTTCAGGAATCAATACTGCAAGTACAACATTTACATTTGTCGCACATTCCAGACATCCGATAGCTTTGGTGATCATAAAATGTGTTGTAAAAACTGATAAACATACTGCATTCCTGTGGGGAACTCTGTGGGAGAGCTGTCGAATAACTCTTCACACAAGTGACGAAGACAATGCAGCTGTGGCCAGAATACTTAATCTGTTTTATTGAACGAAGAGAAGGAGTCGTCCTAAACCAAATATGGTTATAAACAAATCACCTTGCTCATCTGTCATTACACTGACAGCGTATATGTGTGTGTGTGTCTGTGTTATTTATCCCTATTCCGTACCTATCGACCTGTATAAAAAAAAAAATTCTCGTTTTAAACACTCCCAAAAGGCTTTTATATAGTACAGAATAGTTCAATACCTGTTCTGTATTTCGTAAATATTCGCACACAACAGACGGTAGTTTTTGCATACCCTCATATACACATGTAAACACATTGACTTGTGCATACACATCCGGATGCAGTGCTTCAAACAAATGCTTGAAACCTAACTGCACACGTACACACTGACTCACACACTCCAGATTAGGGTGGTATTGCTTTACTATAGCATCCAGAGGCCAAACCCCACACACAGGCAATCAAAAGCAGAAGTCTCAGATGTGGATGGAGTTTGGAGGAATGAAGGGCAGAGCTCGCTGGCAGCAGCAGAACCACAGACAATCCCACTGGGCACACAGCTGAGACCCCCTCTTCAATGAATCTATCTAAACACAAGCGCTTCGGTATCAGTCACGCTTGCTCTGCTACACATCCACATTACCTTGAAAAAGCTCAACGTAAGCTGAACTTGTACTTGAAGCCAAAACTAGTTGTTTTGTTTTTCATAGAAGTTGTTATATCAGTTGATGTTTGCAGTTGACTAAGTGAATGCCTTTCAACCAAACAACTGAGCCTTACAATTAGAGTGAAATGAAATAAACCCTCTCATTCCACCTATTTTCTATGTTTTATTTAGGGAATATTTTGGAAACATAAAACAGAAAGGACACCATTCTGGAAATGCTAAATTTGTCCAAACATTTGAGATGAAACATAAAATACAGAATCACACTTACACATGTAGCTGTTAGGATCTCTGTGGGTTTCAAGGATTGGCACGTCAAATCAGCTCTGCACTTTCCAAAGTGTTCTGACACTTATCTGGCCAAGCTCTGTAGATGCTTTATAGACTTTGTAAATCTAATGGCAGAAACCGAGCCAGTGAGATGTACAGCAGATGTGGGTTTTTATTTATTTTCTGGATATTTCATGCCATCATAAGACAGCTGACAGGAGGGAGATGCAGCGCTCCATGGTATGTGGACAGCACTGTAACCCCAACTGAAGAACCCGCTGGCCATTGGATCACTATATGTTGAATTTTGCGTTGAAATCAGACCATCAATAAAATGATAAAGTAGAAAATGTATGTTAAAATATAGTGTTTTGGCTTTATTTTGACAAGAGAGTACTATATTACATTTTTTTTCCACAATGAAAGTTTAATTATATTTACACACATGATTTTAATGATGATTATAATGAAACATGCCAACCCATTCCCTCCCAAATATATCATTTAGGGGGGTGTTGCTACTCATTAGCACATAAATACCTGACGTTTGCCACTGTTGGACCAAACCTAGCATTTTGGTCAAGATAACGGTCTGCTGTTGGGTCATAAAGGCAGGGATACTTTAAAACAGCAAGGAGTAGGCTTTCTTCTGCGTCAGTGGTTCAAGCAAAGAACTTGAATGTGCTGTTCCGACGGGGATTATGTCTAAAAAATGTCTAAAAAGGTTGTGCACTCTTAATCTCAATCTCTGCTTTACCCATTAAGCAACCCAGCACCACAATATAATAATGAGCACTATCTTTTACAGACGGAATGAAGAATAGAATAAGAAAGGCAAAATTTGATTTTTGTCTTTTGATGGCAAAGTCGTATATGGTGCATTATCAGTGTAGTTCAGTGAGGAGGAACTAACAGGGACTTTGTCCATGACCCGATTTACACCGAGTTGTAAAGGTGTGTAGGTGCTGTACTTTACAAGAGACACGTCAGGTTAATATGACATTTATGAGCGATGCGTCCAGAGATGCAGCTCCCAGAGAAGTGACTCAGAGGGGAAGCATGCGAGCCAGCTGCGTCAGGTTTGACCTCTTTCTTAACCCACTGTAGGTTAACATTATCACATGAGGTCCTGTGCAAATATTAATCCCAATCCTGTCACACTGATTTTATCCTGTGCAATGCTGCACAGTTTCAAAACCTCAGGGAGGATTGTTTTTCACCGCAAGCCAGAAAGTCAGAAATCAATTCAGCTGGACACAGTTAACAACCCTGTTAGCACCAAAAAAAAAAGAAATGAATCATGAGGGAGCTCTGCAGTTCTCTGTCCAGCTTTAAGTCAACCAAAGCCAGCCCAGTGTAGTGTGGACGATCCCAGCCCAGCTCAAATCAGCTCCAAGAACACCACAGCCATAAAGTCACAGATGTGAAAGACAGCAGTGCTGTGGGGGGCAGGAGTGGATCCAAACAGTGAAAAAGAGTAGATGGAATCAAGCTAAATGGAGGGGAGGGGGCTCAATTAATGAATGAATGAATGAATGAATGAGTAGAATGGATGGGGCTGCATTAATGCATCGATGCACACAAAAGAGTCGGCAATAGATACTGTAAATGAAAGCTGTACTTGTCAAAACCAATTTATATTTTATAAATATAAACTCAGTTGCCAGTTTAACAGGTACACCTAATTAAAATGAATGCAGTTTAATGCAACAGTCCTGCAACAGATTCTACCTTCATTAAGGTCAAATGTTCAAGTTCGAAAAGTGTCCATGAATTGGATTGTGTCATACAGAGAGGTGTTTCTTTTTTCACTATTAATTAACACCTGTCAACATGATGCAGCAGTTTCAACAAAAACTGAAAATGATGACAATTATAAAGGGAGGGTATTCTGCAGGACTGTTGTTAGACTGCATTAGTTTTAGCTAGGTGTATCTAATAAACTGGCAACTAAGTGTACATCCAAAAGTCACAAAGAGCTGTAAAAGAGTAGTGCATCAGGCAGAAAAGATTCATGTTATTTCCTCACAATGGAATAGAATATCAAAGCTTAATTGTGTAATTTGCTTGGAAAACAGAATTTTGCAAAAGAATAACTAAATATTAGCCTGACGTCATCATACTCAGATTCTAGTCAACTTCCCGACCTCGAATGTTGTGGGCGGGGCTGAGTTCGGCTGGCATCCAGGCTAACTAAATATATCACCTCATCACAAATTCCACTGCAAGTCATTGAATGACAACATTTAGTTCTTGCAATTTTTTAATGCAGCAGCAATTGTTACTATTTGTTTGTGGGGGTGGTGGGGGGGCATTTTAGGCTTGTATTTATATAGGACAGCTGAAGACATGAAAGGGGAGAGAGAGGGGGAAATGACATGCAGCAAAGGGCCGCAGGGCGGAGTCAAACCTGTGGCCGCTGGGTTGAGGATTAAACCTCTATATATGGGCGCCCGCTCTACCAGGTGAGCTAACCAGGCGCCCAGCAATTGTTACTTTAAACACTAAACATGTAGAAGTTATATCTGTACTGTTTATATGTGAATGAACTTTTATCTTATATAAACCAAGGGACAATGATACGTGTTCATCCCCCACTTTTTCTCTCTCTTCCTCCCTCCATTCTCCCAGAGAATTGTTGATCCTCACAAATACTGATGGAAAAATATGCACAGATGGTTTCTATTTCAGGGTGGTTTCTGTTAAAGTAATCAGCTCCGAGAAAATAATAAATTACAACTAAGATGACTAACACATTTTAGATATGCTTTGAAATGATCCCTTGGGAGATTTGATCCCACAACAAAAATGACTTACACTGTTTATTATCCTTGAGAAATGTTTCACTTCGACTTTCTCCTGGCATTGGTTGCCACCTTAACCTGGACACATTTTTTACGTTATCAGTAAATAACGTAGTGTCATTATATTCTGTGAATATAATCTTCACGTCACCTGCAGTTTTGTTCTGCTAGGTCTGATCCATTATGAAGTATTGTATTTACACTTGAACAAGTCATTTTTAAAAAGGAAACGTGGTAAAATATTGTATAATTATATTTCTTCTGAAAAACTATTTTAAATGTTTGACACATTGTCAAACATGTTTGGTTTCAGTCAAAATATGAACACAACAAATGCTTCCTGCATTTCATGCTGTGTTCCATTAAATGCACATCTGGAAAACATAAATCCAGTCAGAACAAATAAAAACAAAAACACAAAAACAGGAGAAAAAAAAACAATACTGAGTGCACTCACATGTGAGAACAACTTTATCACTTTGTTAGTCAATCAAGGAGAACTTCCTGTGGATAAACTCACACATTTGCAAAGCTGTTTAAGTGTTTTACATCAATTCCAAGAGCCTCAAATCATGACTAAGCCAGTCTTAAATGGGAATTTCAGTATTGTTCAACCCTAATTCCACATGCATTTGGGTCTAGGTGACTAATGTCAACAAGTTTTTGTTTTTGAAATTGGTCCAGTATTGAGCGAAAACGCTGTAACCGGGCTGCGATGTAATCCGACAAATGCTCACCGTCAATGTACAGCCACTAAAAGTGCTGTTTTTGCCACTGACAGGTCAGATTGTTATTACAAGTGTCTGGAGTCAGTCAGTGTGAATGGGTGAATGAGAGGAGAAAAAACAAGTCAAGTCTTCATAAGCAACTTGCAACACAGTTGCTTTGATTTCTTTCAACTAAAATAGTTAAACAGTTGACAGTTAAGTTAAATCATTCACACCAAGAAACTTCATACAAGTTCAAAGCTTGAGACTTGAATATTTGTTTCTTTCAAGCCTTCTAAAAAACAAGTCTCACAGCAGTCAAATCCAAGTCAAGTCTCATGTTTTCATTTGTGCGACTTAAGTTCGGGTCCAAGTGTAAAGTCTACAGCTTTGGACATTTGTGACTATGATTTCATAAGAACTGTCCAAACAAAGGGCCACTAGTCTGTGAGAGGACATGATGGGGGACCAATTGCTCCGTAAGGAATCCTCTGTAAACCATCTCATTTGGGAAGCAGCGGGCAGGTACTTCAGGCCTCCAAAAGCAGTACCTTAATGGGCCGCTCCTGTTTCAGAATTTGAAAAGTGAAGACCAGCACCCCTAGAGGATAAAAAGATGGTTAAGGTTTGAGGCTGCAAGAGGAACAAATCACGTACGGCATCATTCAAGCACATAATGAAGTCACTTCTACTTTCAGTTCTCTGTGGATGAAAAGGTTTGCAGAAACATCTGTGGTGTGTTGGGGACTTTGTTATCTCTCTCTCTCTCTCTCTCTCTCTCTCTCTCTCACTCTCTCTAGCTTTCTGTTTTTCTATCTCTTTCTCCCTCTCCGACCCCGCCCCACTTTTCCAGAGTGGTCTGTATTTTGGGTGTGTTTCCGAAGTATATATTTAAATATATAACTGCATACGTCTCCAAGCCACTAATCAACATGACCGCAATCCCAGACTTCTCCAGGAAGCCCAGCATGTGGTAGCTATACAGAGAGATCTCTGATTGACTAAAAGAGCATAAAAATAACCCTCAGATTGGTAGAAAACGTTTTGAGTGAGGAACAGCAGCTACCTCCTGAGTAACATTATGGGTTCAATTCGGGATTGAGAAACAAACAATTTGAGAAGAAACCAAAAGTTTTAGCCTAGCGGTGCCAGGAAATACGACCCACAGAAGTGTTTGCGTCCTCATATGTAAACCAGAGAATGTGACAGTTGCGGTTTTAAACGTGTCATTAACGTTGTGAAACGGTCGCAAATTGATTATGTTTAGTCACCAAAACTACTTAGTTAAGTTTAAAAAAAGATTGTTGATTGGTTCCTTTAATTAACTTCCGATTACACATATGTGACGCAGAACGTAACCTAGTTTCGTTTGTTCTGTAAAGGGAAAAAAAACTCGCTGCTGCTTTTATTTTCAGACTGGACACAAACCTCGGTGTCGCACCTCGTCAAAGTCTTGTGTTTGTTTGACCCACCCACCAGCCAAACCTTCCTCCTTACGCTGAATTTAGCGCTTTTATACTTCTTCACCTTACTTCTTGCATGGTTCCCGTAATAATTACGGGAGGACAATAGAGGGCACCACCACTACGAACGTAAATATGAGTCGTAATTGCTGCTTGAACAAACAACTTATGGGGCCGTTTTTGGGGGAAGGACAGTCTCGGAAATGAAGTCTGCGATTGTGATTTTATGTTCATCATCGCACTCGAAATAAGAAGCTGGGTCCAGACTAGTTAGATGATAGCCAGACTGATTCTTTTAAGAGGATGGAAGAATGAAGGGGTGCCGTCCATCCAGGAGTGTGCTTGTGAGATGGCTAGGGTGGCAGCGTTTGAAAAAATGTCATATAAACGGTTTGGATGTCGACACTAGGAAATTAGGAAAGTACCTCAGCTTTCTGGAGGGCTCCTAAGAAGCTTTGTGCTGTGGAGAGACATGTATGATGGGCTTATGGTTTTTTCATTTATACATATGTTTATTTAGTTTATTTTTTGTAACTATTTTGTTGAATGATCTGGAATGTTGTAGTTACTGTCTTTCTTGATTTTTGTCTGGGTGGGTGGTGATGACGAAATGGGGGGGTGGGGTGTTGATGTTGCGAGTTGTTTGTTTAATATATTGTTTAAAAAAAAATTGTTGATCAAAAAAATCATCCCACTACAAAGCGTTTTGCCACATCGACAGAGATGGGACCACAGGGTGAGTTAATGAACACTGTAAGATGATTTAAGGATGATTTAACTGTGACTCATTTGGTATGAATCACTGTTGTCTTGGAGCCTCAGAGATGAGGTCAACAGCTGCATCATTCAGACACAACAAGGGAGGATTTGACTATTGAAGGGGTCTGTAAGAGGGGGGAGGTTAAGGCCGGGCTTCTCTCTGAGTTCAACTGTGCTACGAGGCTATGCTTGGAACATTCTCACCCATCATTAATTAGCAGCAGATGGGAAAAAGGCATCCATTAACCCCTCTAAAGCAACACATTCAGTGTGTTTACATGCACTCAAGTAACCCTGTTGTATTTCTGCAGTAACCTTCTTAAACATGTTAACAAGAAACCTGGGTTTCTATAGGCAGCCTGGAGATCAATTTAATTAAACCACAATTCACCTTAATGACTATACAGTATGTAACATCATGTCTTTTGTTTTCTGCTGGAGGAACATTATTCCATGCAGACAAACTCATCTTAATCGTGCCGCTGTAAAAAAAAAAAAGTAAAAAATTCTCCTTTTAATTCATCACCTTTAATAATTCATCACCTTTCATTTCCAGAGGATTGGCCAGAAAAAAATTTGCTTTCTGTCTCGTTACGAGCAATAAACACTCTAATTTGCTGTCATGAAAAGTGCTTGTGTTATAATGTTATAATGTTTGTGTTTCTGTAGTGATTAATTAATTAATTAATTAATTAATTAATAGGAGAATCTTGTTCTAGGCGTACAAAAGATTGTTCACTTTTCCACAGTTTCACAGATGTTCCTTTTGCCTCTGCACTTAACAACTATAACATAACATTAGGAGAGCTATGACGTCCAAGCATGCCTCCCAGCATTTTTATAGCATTGTGTGTGTGTGTGTGTGTGTGTGTGTGTGTGTGTGTGTGTGTGTGTGTGTGTGTGTGTGTGTGTGTGTGTGTGGAGGGCCAACAGAAAGGAATGGATGGCAGACAGCAGGAGCTGTGCTGTTTCCTTTTGTTTAAACTGCAAGGTATTTCAGTCTGTACTGAGGTACATTTCTAGACTAGACCAATCTTCTCACTAAACTCTTAGGGAAAACGGCCTAAGGTCTGCAAAAGTCTCTTCAATCAGCCAAAGTGTAAAACAAAGTGTCAACACCTTGTAACCAACACCTGAACTGAAACACAGCTTTAAGGAAGCTTTATAAAGCATGGTAACTATAGGAAAAACAAGACCTTACACACTGACCTTTACCTTACCTCTGACATGATGGCTTCTACAAGGAGCCAGGACCCTACCAGTACTTTTACATGTTTGAGCCCATTTATTACAAATCAAGTATACCGGGCTTTTGTCACAGCCAGAAAAGCAAGCAATCGATGTTACTGTGTTTTAGAAATTTTAATGTACCTGAATGCGCATTTTCCAACGTATCTCATATTCACTGGTATTCATTCATACCTGTATGAAATGTATTAGCAGACACTTGAAACTTGTTTTAACTGCGGCAGCCAACCCTACTATCTCTTTCCCATTGAGCCTTGTTGGACGGTGACCAACAGATGTTCCCCATATATCTCAATGTCCTCTGTCTGTCGTTGTCTCTGCTAGAACTCTCAGTATCCAGCTAAAGATAGACACAGATGGCAGTGTACAGTATCCTCCCATGCCCTCTTTCACATCCCAGTTACATAAAGCCATTGCCCTCCAAGAAACCCTACCATAGTTGGCTGAATGGTGATCGCCCTCAGACGTACATCCTGCAATTACACAACCGTCCAGCTTGGCATTGGCAGCTGAGAGAAGCCCTCGGCCAGGCTCAGACATGTCAAGATACTCCTTCCTCCTTCCTTCACTAAATGAAATCTGAAGGCCGGGGCTCACCAGCTGAGGCTAAGCGCCTGGGGGAGAGGAGTCCGCTGAGCCCTCAAACCTCCTCCTATCTCGCATCTCACAGCATCCCCTCAACACTATAGACTATACTATGTGTCATTACATGATGTCATAAGATCCCCTTGTATGCATTTATAAGATGTGGCTAATTTGCCAACAAAAGCTATGACAAAAACTATTCACTGAGGACACAAAGGTGGAGGAATCTCCGAGCATCAGCCAACAATTTAGGAAAGATGAGATCAGGATTACCCGGTTATAGTAAGAGCTTTTTAATAACTTTCTGCACCTTAATACAAGTTTATTATTAAAACTAGAACTTAATCACTGCCACGGGTAATCCTAAAATCAATATTTTTGGTATTATTTGGTTTAGATATTATTAAAAACTGGATTAAAACCTATAATCACTTTTATATTGATCTTGATAAGTTAACCCTGTTTGTTTACATTAGTTATTTTTGTAAACACAAAGTTAAGACACAAAACCATTTGTTTTAAACTTTATGTCATATACAGTACAGGCCAAAAGTTTGGATACACCTTCTCATTCAATGTGTTTCCTTATTTTCATGACTATTTACATTGTAGATTCTCACTGAAGGCATCAAAACTATGAATGAACACATATGGAATTATGTACTTAACAAAAAAGTGTGAAATAACTGAAAACATGTCTTATATTTTAGATTCTTCAGTAAGTAGTAAGTAGCCCCCCTTTGCTTTTTTTGATAACTCCCTTGGTGTTCTCTCAATGAGCTTCATGAGGTAGTCACCTGAAATGGTTTTCACTTCACAGGTGTGCCTTGTCAGGGTTAATTAGTGGAATTTTTTCCCTTATTAATAAAAAAGCAAATGGTGCTTATTTTGAAGAATCTAAAATATAAGACATGTTTTCAGTTATTTCACACTTCTTTTGGTAAGTACATAATGCCATATGTGTTCATTCATAGTTTTGATGCCTTCAGTGAGAATCTACAACATAAATAGTCATGAAAATAAAAAGGAAACGCATTGAATGAGAAGGTGTGTCCAAACTTTTGGCCTGTACTGTATATATATATATATATATATACAGAATATATACACTCACCTAAAGGATTATTAGGAACACCATACTAATATTGTGTTTGACCCTATCCTATCAATATGGGCCAACATTTCTAAAGAATGCGTCCAGCACTTTGTTGAATCAATGACACAAAGAATTATGGCAGTTCTGAAGGCGAAAGGGATGCCCCACACCATTACACCACCACCACCACCACCAGCCTGCACAGTGGTAACAAGGCATGACGGATCCATGTTCTCATTCTGTTTATGCCAAATTCTGACTCTACCATCTGAATGTCTCAACAGAAATCGAGACTCATCAGACCAGGCAACATTTTTCGAAGTTTTCAACTGTCCAATTTTGGTGTGCTCATGCAAATTGTAGCCTCATTTTCCTATTTATAGTGGAGATGAGTGGTCTTCTGCTGGTGAAGCCCATCTGCCTCAAGGTAATACGTGTTGTGGCTTCACAAATGCTTTGCTGCATACCTCGGTTGCAACGGGTGGTTATTTGAGTCAAAGTTGATCTTCTATCAGCTGGAATCAGTCGGCCCATTCTCCTCTGACCTCTAGCATCAGCAAGGCATTTTCACCCACAGGACTGCAGCATACTGGATGTTTTTCCTTTTTCAGATCATTCTTTGTAAACCCTAGAAATGGTTGTGTGTGAAAATCCCAGTAACTGAGCAGATTGTGAAATACTCAGACCAGCCCGTCTGGCACCAACAACCATACCACGCTCAAAGGTGCTTAGATCACCTTTCGTTCCCATTCTGACATTCAGTTTGGAGTTCAGGAGATTGTCTAGACCTGGACCCCCCCCCTAAATGCATTGAATCAGCTGCCATGTGATTGGTTGATTAGATAATTTCATTAATGTGAAATTTAACAGGTGTTCCTAATAATCCTTTAGGTGAGTGTAAATATGTAACTCATCCCTTTTATGTGCAAAAATGCAACGTACAATATATTGGCAACAATTTAAAATTGGGCCTTTTTCCAAAAATGTCCCATTCTTTCTTCATTCAGGATACTAAAACACTATTAAAACCTTTACTTTTACAAAGATATCTGATTGTTCTATAATTCAGCACACTGCTTCATGCTAGCAGCCCTTGGTACGTAACTAGAACTAAAGTTGAAAATACATCAGTTGCCGGTAAAGTGACTATTGTTGAAGCCTGTTTTCACAACAGATGAGACATTCTGGATCAAACATGGGATTTGAGGTACAGCCCAGTGGCTCTAATGTGTTTGTGTTAAAGTTATTTTGAGTGTAGATTGTTGGGTCAGTTGTTGCAATAACATCACCAGTGTTAAGTTTGATTCCCACCAGAGGCGCCCATATTAAAAAATGTATCCATTCACAGTACTGCAAGGCTCCTTGGATAAAAGGGGCCACAAAATAGCATGTGTTATGTGTTTCTCATGTTGTGAAATGTTATTATAGAAGGCTTGTGGACGGCAAACAAAAGGCATTCTTTGGGTTTACGAAACCTGGGGGTGAACTAGTGGAGATTGGTGTTAGACCTACTACAGGTACCATTCCTGTGATATTGATTTGCTTTATACTTCACTGATTTTCTATGGATGGATGCAGGTTAAATCCTTTTTCATGTATGTCTTTAAGACAGACACAGTAAGTGAACTGGAACCACAAGATCAGAACATTTGGAATAGGTATAGGGTTAGAGGAACGTTAATTACTGAAGAGTCAATGTGTTACGATTGGGCTTTCCCAAGGATGCAATGAAATGAGCACAAAGTATGTTGTTTTACATACCAACCCAAGGATCAGGGCTCTTCCAAGGGATGGTCAATCTGAGGGAGTGTGAGACGATCGACTAATTGGAAAGTGAAATGCACACACTTTAAATTCAGGGAGCAGCGCAGGGTCAACCATAGTACGGGTGCTCAAGGGCACCTTGGCAGTGCCTAGGAGGTGAACTAGCACCTATTTAGTTGCCACACTCCATACTTGGTCCGTACATGGACTTGAACCAACAGTGGTGGAATGTAAGAAAGTACATTTACTCAAGTACTTCTAGTTTACTTGATTATTTCCATTTTCTTTATACTTCTAATGCACTACATTTCAGAGGCAAATGTTGTACTTTTGACAGCTTTAGTTACTTTTCAGATGACTTTTACATTCCCTTCCTGTCCAGTGAAAACCACGTATCTCCAGATGTGTTCATTTTCATTGTTTGTGATAAACTGAAGGACAAAGTGTTCCTTTATGTGTTGAGAAAATTCTCCTACGTCTTAAGCTAACTAAAGTCTATATAGTGACGCAACAAAAATATGATGAATTTATAGAATATGATGCATTGCTGTAGATTAAACTACCCAACAGTAAATAAAGGAGTTAAAATTAGCACAACCTGAAACATCTACACCAGTAAAATTATACTTTAAGTAAATATTGCTGATAATACTTACATACTTTTACTTAAACGTACAATATGTAACTTTCTGCCGCTAGGGGTCTCTCAACCAAAACAATGGACGGTAAAACTGGACTTTTGATGACGTTGGGAAGTTGCGTGGAATTATGGGAGTTTTTAGTGTTAAGCACCTTTGCTGCCGGTTAGAATGCATCAGTTCACGGACGAGTTTACCCATTCAAGTTTATTCACGTTACGTTTAGTAACGTTTATTCATGTTATTGTAATACAATAGCTGCAGTTTCCCAAACATAATTTTGTTTTTCTTGATTAGATTTTTATTTGTAGCTGACCATTTAGCTAGTGAGCCAGCAAGCTAACAGTAGCCAGCAGCTAAAACACAAAATATTTCACATATCAATGTCACCTTTTGGATGGTTACAACTGCCGTTAGCGTCGTAAGCACCAGGCACTAGAGATAAGTTCTGGCCGGGGGGGGGGTTGCTGTAATGAAAGTAGCTGGCTGATAGCTGACTGGGGGCTAACGGTAACTAGCTAGCTATATGTCCCGGGGCTGTTGTCAGCTGTCATCCCGACTGAGTCTCTCTGCGCCGGGGGAGTGAGGCAGACAGACCGGGGTGTGCTAGCTGGCTAAATTAGCATTAGATTAATCGTTTATCTATACAGCTAACGTTAACGTTACTAGTGAAGTTATTTGTGGGTTAGCTCAGTCCTGTTAGCTGTGGTCGAAACAGTCATACTAAAAATAACTATTAGCGTGTTGAACGATGTTGTAACCTCATAATGTTACCAAAGAATTTCTAATAGTTACCCACAAAGCTTTAGCATCAACGTTAGCACATAGTAACGTTAAGCTGGTATCGATATTGAACTTACAAAATAGATAAGGTCTCTGTTGTATTACTGTGATAAAAAGTGGGATGTAATTAATCACAAAATGATGCTGTAAGGCAAAAAAAAAAGCAGTATTACAGTTACAAGTATTTTTTTTCTGTGACATTGTATGATTTACAATTACTCCTGAACGTATCATCTTGGTGCCAGTGTTCTGACGGAAGTTAGAGTAACTGGAGGGTGAAAGGTTATATGACGCCACTGACGGGCGACTAAAGGAAACGTGCCGTGTCTGAAAATAAAATAATAGATTTCTCTGGGTTTGACATTTGGTGGAACCATTTGGGATAGTGTAAGAAGACAACTCATAAAAATATATAACATAGGAATGGTCGTTTTTAGACATTTTAAAGCAGAAATGTTACATATTGTACCTTTAAGTTTAACTTGTAGTGGAGTATTTTCACAGTGTGGTAGTACAGTACTTGTGCTTTATACGCTTTTTATATATTTAATATTTCTTCCACCTCTGCAAGCCACAAATGCCGGTTCACTTAGAGAGAGATACTTCTATTTATGAGTGGGATGGTGAGGCACACAGTATATCCAAGTCATTCAGGTCAAGAGGAGGTTCAAGCAACACAGACAAATGTCTCACACTAAACTTCATGTGGCGTGCACAGAAAGATACAAAAAGTTGTTTACAAAGCTTCATCACCACCAGAGCATGAAGGGGTGTGTGAGAGAGTTTTAATTCCTCAGGTGCGGCTGAGCGCAGCAAGTTGTCCTGACTTGACCTTAAAACATGATGAATGAATACACAGCTAAATAAGCTCCTAAAATAGACCTTGGGGCAAATGGGACAGACCTAAAATATTGGCTGTGACTTACAGCAAGGCAGCCATCGAGACGTAGACTCATGGTTGCTACAGTGTGTGTATTGGTTGCTATGCCAACGCTCATCATAACCAGGGAGTTACTGTTATAGGCAGTTTGTCTTCTTTTATCCTGTTTTTATGTCTTTTTTTTTTGATGAGATCTGATGCATCTAATGGGACTGCGTTGTAGCTCTCACACCCATCAGGCACATGTTGTCCTTCAACCGATCTAAAAAACAAGATAACAGTCTTCACAATGAAGATATTTCTATTGTAGTGTTTTCATTTTTATTTTCGTAGAGAATTTTAGTACAAATTCCAGTGCAAAGTCTATTCTTTAATAATTTCTGCTGGCTTAACAGCATATCCAAAATATGTATGCACACTTTAGAGAATGATCCATCCATCAATTTATTTTCTAGTTTTCCGTATTCCTGATTTCCTGCTCTCCAGGCCAGATGAGATATATAATCTCACCTGCGTATTCTGGGTCTCCGGCTAGCAGCTGGACGTGGGAGGCATCCTGGAGGCATCCTGATCAGATGCCACATCAAACTGGCCCCTTCTGGCTGGAAGGGGCAGTGGAACATTTTACATCATGAATATGAACATATTGCATCAAATCACATTGGCTTCTCTGAACTGAAATGTGGATATACATGTTTATATCTTTTTAATTGTACGTACAACCAAACACATTTTATAGACATTTATGGATCCTTTTCACAGCAGACATTTTGACTTGTCAAAGCAGGAAAAGGTGGAATTAATAACATCTCTGCATTTGATGAAGGAGAGCCAGTTCCAGGGCTCCGGTATTATGCATGCTCACTCACTGACATGGCTTACAGGGACACTTAGTGGAATGGAGCCATCGTGTCATTATTTCCACCTGTACTTATCATGTTTTGACAAGTCAAAATGTCTGCTGTGAAAATGTTTTACAAAAACAGTTTGCAAGAAAGATGTGGCAGCAAAGCTCTTTTCTATGAGCCAAAACACACGAGTGAACCGCTTCACTGGTTGTCCAGTATGTATATTTGAAATGTCTCTTTTTCCTTCTCTCTTCCTTATTCTTTCTGCTGCATCATGGTCAATAAAAAGTTGAGACTGAGACAGAAAAAGAACTGCAGTTTCCCGTGTGAAAGTTGTACGATTTGTACGCCAATGGACAGGAGTTTGAAATAATCTCATTGTGCAACAGTTTTTATATTTCAACCAAGGAGATGTTATCACATTATTTGCCTGCTCTCTCTTTTTTCTCTTGCTCTCTCACACACACACAATCACATCAAAACATTAAAACAGCATTAAGTTTATCATCCGTTGCAGTTATACTTATAAATGTGACTACCAATCTTCCATCTCCATACACACAAAAACTAATGTAAATCATTTCATATTTACACTTAACGGTAAAAAAAAATTGCAGGACGATATATAAAGCAAACTGAGAGCTGAAAAAGAGGGACGGAAAGTATGAGAGAGGCGAGTTAGTGTAAGTAACTGTTTCTTGCTGTTGGTGTTTGTTGGGTCTATAACCAGATGGTGGATATGGCATCTATTTGGGTCAATGATGTTTCGCATTTCCTAAATGCCCTACAGAGGGAAACTGAAGCCACTACTTTGAGCTCAAAGAAATCAGAATTTGTAAAAATATATACATATATATATAAACTCATCCAGTGAATCACTTTGCAAAGTATTATCACTTGCAAAATTAGATGAAGAAATGACACAGACATGTGAATCATTTACAGAATTGGTACTGATGTTTTAATGCGCTAACGTGGACATTTTAAGCCACAACACAACATGTTAAAAGTTGAAACATTCAACAACAGAATAATGGTCTTTTGTGTCTTTCCAAAACACGATGCTGACATCAGACTGCACTACAAGGCATCATATTCCTCTGCCATTCAAAGTGCAGTGGGTTAAAGATTTTTAAGGTATTACTTCTTCCTGCTGCTTCCTGCATTCTTTTTTTTGACAGCAGCTGTCACTTGTGCACTGACCTGCCAAAGTAAATGTGTAGCACCTCAATAGTTTATTTTTTTGAGCCACTGCGTTTAAAAGTGCAATCTATGATCTAAAAGTAAAAACATCTTCCAAAGTCTAAAAACACTACTGGAACCTTCCAGTAGTCTTTAAAATTCACACTAATGACAAGACATGATAACCATTAGACAGTTAAACAGACCCGTATTCAAAAATGAAGCCCAATTTTAACCCTAATCTTAACCACATGCCATATATGTTGTAGGTTGTGTTCTGTTAGGTAACTTCAGTAACCCAAGTAGCATTCTACTTCAATAAGAGTGAATGGAGATACAGTTTAATTGGCTCAGTTCCCATAAACTGTATACTGCATGTTCTGTGTTAACAAGCATTGAGTTTGACGTAAATACAGTATAGGATGTGTTATGTGGAGCTAAGCCTAAAAGACATACAGACATGTTGTTGTTGCCCCCTTTGTTGTGTTGTTTCTGTTTGTGCTGACTGGTCATCCAGATCAAATGCATTACACATACTGTACCCACACAGTGAAACTATACAATGAAGCCAGTAATTATTGAACAATTAATTGGAGCATGTTTTGTATAAACAAACATGAAGTACTTTCGCCTTGGTACAAACACACGTGTATCGCAACGTGCTCTTTCAGTGCCTTTGTCCACACACACACACACACACACACACACACACACACACACACACACACACACACATACTGTACAGTTGCAGAGGGCAATGATGTTGCAGCTTAAAAAAATTGACAAAATGGTTACATTTTTAAAGCTCAGAGAATGCAAAGTGTAAAACAATTAAATTGGTTAATTAATCATTAGAGAAGGAATACTAGGGCTTCAAGCAAAAATGGCACATATTTTCTGGTTCCACCTTCTCAAATGTGATGATCTGCTGCTTTTCTGTAAATTGAATACAACAACAACAATTAATCAATGAATCACCAAAAAAAAGTAATCACTGGTGTCCATTAGTAGCCCGACCACATACCTTGTTAGGATGGAGTATGTCTACAGTGTTAATAAGATGTCTCACTGTGTTGGCTAAAATGGAATTCACATAAAGATGTTTAGAGGCTTAGAATAATATTTAAGTGTTATATGAGCCTTAATTGTATAATACAGGTATAACTGCAGTGGAGGTTTATAAAGCAGCGAGAGAGACGTTCAGAGCCGCAGCCTTAAACTTCTTAGTGTCTTAAAATTGTTATTTTCATGAAGATAATGATACCGTTGATTTAGATGCTAATGGTGTAGTAAGAATGTCAGCATACTAGAATCACTGAACGCAACTCGGTTGGTGGTCAGAGGGTTGAACCTATTCAAGCACACATTCCTAAACACACAGAGAACGACTCAGGTCTGTGTATGCCAGGGATGGACCAAGGAAATAAGTGTCTGGAAGCTTTAACATCTAATCTGGCTAAAGTTGTAAACGTTTTTATCTGTATCTTAATGGTTTTGTTCTAAACCAGGGGTCACCAACCTTTTCGAAACTGAGAGCTACTTTATGGGTATTGAGTCATACAAAGGGCTACCAGTTTGATACACTCTTCTGAAATAACAAATGTGCTCAGTTTGCCTTTAGTTATATATGATTATTAATGATTAATGATACTCATCTATGTGAAGACACTGATCATGTTAATGATTTCTCACAATAATTATCAACAATGACTTAACAAGGTGGGAAACAGATATCAATATTCAATTTTCATTTTTAGAACAGGCCTGAGGGCTACTCATGTGGTCTTTGGGGGCTACCTGGTGCCCGCGGGCACCGTGTTGGTGACCCCTGTTCTAAACTGTGTCTGCGCTGTGTTTGTTCAAGACATTTAAGGTTTTATTAACACATTATTTAGGTACTGTGATTCTTAGAATATCAGCAATAAACCGTGGAAAAACAATCTGAGCCTTAAAAAGAATACTCCAACAATTTATCATTGCACTCACAGTGTTTTAAAAAGAAAAAAAATTGATGCAGCAGAACCAGACATATTATCTTTTTTATTACGCATTCTTCCTTGTAAAAACCTGGCGCCTCCATTACCCACAATGCAGTTTGACTGTGAACAGTTCAGTCAGAGATTAGGGTGTGTTGTGCTCATAGTGCCTATAGTAGCCTCGAGCCGATAGCCTCAAGCAGCGATGAGGAGAAGGCTTCAGAGGTCTGGTGAGATCACTTCTTTCTCCACTTTCTAACTTTTTTCATTTTCAAACAAGTGACATCATGTGAGGCAATTTATCACGCAGCGCCCCCTGAAACCAAAAAACGGCTTTATACAACTTTTTCTACATATGCAGTATCTGAAAACAGATTTTTATATATAAACCGGTTTTATACAGTTCAGTCAGGAACACTCACCGTCATAGATTTAACCATTTATTTCAACAAATGGAAATACAGTTATACTTGGCAATGAAGGCTCTGTTCTGATGATGCTCCCTGGATCAGCCAAGCTGCATGCTAAGTTTACACAGGGAGCATGCTGCTTAGACCCCCCTGTACACAAGAGTAGGCCCAATCCAAGGAAAACAATTTCAGACATAGTTACGATGACACCCAAAACGAAGGTGGAGGCTGGGGTGGTGGAGGCAAGCTTTACCAGCAGCAGCGGTGTGAGGCAGCATTGGAGTAGCAGGAAGCAGAGAGGAATAGGGAGAATGGCTGATTGGTTGTGACTGGCTGGAATGATAATACAATTAGTGGGCCTTTGACTTCCATTGTACTGCATATAGTAACGCAATGCTTAATTCTATAGTATTAACAAAATCATTAATTAAACATTTTATTCATATCTTCTCTAGTTTTGCTACAAGCAGACACGCACAGACACACACATCAGCCACATTTTTGTAATTATTTTAGAAAAACCAGTCCTCTTTGCAAAATTCAAAAGAGTTTAAATGAAAATAAGCTTGTCCCTCACTGAACATAAAAGTTGTGGAACTGTAGAAGGTACAAAAGAGGGGATGACAAGTTGTGTTAAGAGACATGAACTGTTGTTGTGTTTTGTGAAGCAGATAAGATGCAGTTTTTAAAACAAGGGGTGCAGCCGACCTGTCGAGCGCCAGTGTCGAGCGCCGTAACTGTTTAAACTCGCGCGTGTTGGTCGCAACACTAGTCTTCTCCTGAACAGAGGTGGCGCCAATGAGGAAAGGCCACCGGATAACGGACTAGAAGAAGAAGAAAAGGGTAAACAACTGAACTGGCAGCAGCATTGACGTCATGCTTCGTCGGATCACGCCTTTAATTCGCCATAAAAGAACTCATCTTAACCCAGTAGGTTTACAAAAGAGACTTGCAGTTGCTCTGAGAGTCCTGGCATCCGGTTACCCTCGAGCTTTGTTGCGTGCCACTGAAAAAAATAGACTCGCACTCAAAATCCTGGCGCGCCTGCGAGATCTACGTCATTTTGACGTCACATTGGCACGCGCCAGCTTGGCTGCTGCAACTGTGAAACGGCCTTAACTGTACTAAAACACAACACCAGTTGTATTTTACTTACTTTTACTAAGTCCCACACAAAAATGAAACCTTTCCATACAAGCATTTCATTAATGAGGCCCATTGGTTTAGATCCAGAGATCACAGCCGCCTTCATGATACTGTAGGAAGCCGGAGCCCTCCCTTTTCACCACGAGGCCCGGTTTCCTTATTTAACAAATTTGGCATTCACTTCAGGAGATGGGGGTCAGGTCAGTCTTGTCCCAAAACAAACGAGCTCTCCTGACACCTCTGACCTCTCATCTCAAACGGTCATGAGATGCTCAGACACCTGCGATGCACTCCTTTGTATAACCGCTGTATCATTGATTAGCATCAATTTCGTAACAGCCCATCTTTGACTCACGAAGCTGTGATCAATCCGGGAAATGCAGAGGAGGGGGAAAAAAGGCAACTTTGGTTTCATAAAACATATGTATATGAATGACACTATATGAATATGAAGATTTATATATATTTATTTTTTTACTCATTTCAAAGACTTCTAAAATTCCCCAACTATTACAATTACAATGTTTACAGTAATTGTTCAGCCCTGCAGAGTGTGCTGTAATGACCTGCAAACATTTTCCAGCAGATTATACTTCATAGTATTCACCCTCTTTGCCTCCCCTGCCTTCTTTTTTTTCTTCTCACTCTCTGTCTGTTCGGCTTGTAAAAAACGTCGGTTCACAGTAACCAACATCTACACAACCTGATACGCGCCCAGCTTCATCGCCACGTTCTTTATTTCAGAAGCTGCAGTATGTCAGGTCTAATCAAGTCAAGTAGAGCTTTTTTGTCAGACATGCACATATACTTAAACAGTGGGGAGACATGTACTGTTTCATTCAGTGGTGCAGCAGTAACAAAAACATTAGATAGCAACGTAGTGCAAATAACTACTTGAAGTGCACAATGTGCAAAACAAGCAAGTTGGGGACACAAAGGTTGGGGCATGTTGTGGTTATACAAATAGTTAAGGAGAGGGTAGGTCTGCAGGGAATTAATGTAAGTCATTGCAATGTCCTCCTAAGACTGTGTATGTGTGTCTGTGTGATGAAATACGTGCTGACAACATTTAAACTTGTTAACCCTTTACACACATGCAGACATGTACACACAGACACAGACAGCCAGAAAGACAGGCAGGAGGCAACATACAGTATGATGTCTTCATTAAAGCCACTTCACAGGTTGTCAGCACGTATCAGTTCATCCCCCATCATTACTTTATTGTAAGATCTATCTATCTCTCTATCTAAACAAGTAAACAACACGTTTTGTAGAGTGACAGTAATTCGGCTTTTGCCTCCTTAACAGCACACATTGTCCCTAATCTATGAGTTGGGTTGTTAACAAATCCCAATCCCTTATTGATTGGTTTACCCAGTGCTCTGACTGATTTACAGCTTTTGAAAATCAGTATCCATCCTACAACAGTGACAATTCTGTAATAAACTGTATGTATAACGTGTTCAAATACATGTTTACAAAGGACTTACAGATGTGAAAAACTGAAAGTATATAATATTGATGAAATAAATATATATTATTCTGGTATACGCTGTTTACATATACTTGACTTGCTGATTCTGCTGCTATTACTGCAATCACACACCACTGTCTTTGTCTTTACAGTAATTGCTCTTGTATAGTTTATATTTTTACTTCTATTCTTATTTTAGTTGTATAAACCTTGTATTATTTATTTTTTATTCATCTGGTATTGTGCTGCTGCAACAACCGAATTTTCCCTTTGGGGATTAATAAAGGCTTATCTTATCTTAGATAAATATTTATAAACAATTTGCTTTTTTTATACAAATAACCCCACTAACTGGAGTTTCAAGATCCCCCCTTATTGAATAAATAAATATATCTTCAAACTATTTAAAAAAAATGTTAATAAGGTTGTTTAAACTTTTTTTTGATCTTGCATGCACTTTTCTTCTCACGTACAAACAGACGCACACATCTCTATTCTGCTGTCCTGAATCTTCATCCCTTCATTCATTTCATCCCTGCCTTTACTGTAAGTTGTCCTCTTTTCCACCCATTTTTCTCTTTCAGATGCATGTTTTTATGCACCTTCACACAGGTTTTTGTGTTCTTATCAGCACAATAACAGACTAGACCAGTGATTACATGAATCTGCCTGCAAACAGGACTGCTTTCCTGTAAGTGAGCTTCACGTGCCTCCACTCACCTCCAAAAGGGTTGATTTGGTCAGATTTTACACTGGTGGGCGGGAAGTAAAGCCTTTTTGCTTTCATTTAAATGATATATTTGAAGTTAATTATGGGGATATGTTTCATAGTTTGACCTCAATTCTATGGTAAACTGTGAGGCTACATTTCATGTTTTAGCCTAACTTTTGCAGGTAATTATAGGTGTACATTTCACAGTTTAACCCAAATACTGCAGTTACAGTAATAACAGGGATACATTTCATAATTTGCTTTAACAAGAAGAATATCTACTCAGCGGTCCTCAAATGGCTTCCTGGGCATACAAGTTACAACTATTACAAGAGAGAGAATATGCCACAACTGTTTTACTGTAGAGCCCTGGAGGCAAGCATTAGCTAGACTGAAAGTGAAAGGCTTGACACGTGAGAAAAATGTCAAGGGCTAAAGTAATATTACAACCCTGACAGATTGACAGTGCCTCGTGTCTCAGATTCTGGTCAGAGCAAGTGACTTTTCTACCTCACACAGACTACAATTATCACGGACTGTCACTTTTTCTAGAATCAAGTATCCTTTTTCTTGATACCAGTGCAGTGGTCTCCCTTTTATTCATCTTGGATCATGAAAAAATAAGACTTAATCATCCTGAAAAAGATATTATGACTTTTGAATTTCCCTTTTTTGCAGTAGTAAAAGTGTGTAACTTCTTTGCAGAATACTTGATGCTTTCTCTATCTCAGTTAGCATGTGTGACATGTATTCTTTTTTTAACCAGAAGTCTTGGACAGTTTGCAACTGAGCAGCTACTACCGAACTGTTCCCAATTTACTTTCCCTGCATAGATTTTCCCAGCTAGCCTGGGGATTTGAATTGCTCAGAGGGTCGTTTCAGTAACCTCTTGGACTACTGTTTCCAAACTAGGACTCCCAGGGGCCCCTGACATCTTTTCATGGAAGAGCATGATTTCAATTTAACTAATTAATGCAGGAAATTGTCAAACAGTGGCTGTTTCAAGAGGTCTCATTTCTACAGAGACTATCACATTATTCTTTACATGCCAAAAATGTTTTCAGATAAGGATTTTAGGGGATCCACCTGACCGACGTGAGTGAATGTTTGCTGTAGGCTCTGCATTACTATTTAAGAGTAAAAATGCATGGCAGTTGGCAACCCAGTGGCCCAGTGCTCTAGTAACAGATGGACTTCAGTGTGTTGACTGCTCAGCCAGGAGAGCTTTTTTGGCTAGCATCTCCCATACACTACTGTCATGTGCTGGCCACCAGGAAAAACTGTTGTCCACTAAACCAATCAGAAAATTCAAGCCACCATCTTTGTAAATGTGTCGGAGACATCCTTGTGTTTTTCCTACAATCGGTAGGAGACGACATTCTTCTAGAAAAAAAGACTGTTGCATTCTGGCTTCATTTCCAAGAAGAATTGTGTAAAAGATTCTATCAAATTCAAAAACACCAGAACTTGGCATCTGGTATTAAAGACATACAAATTGTTGACATAATTGCACTGAATTCCCACAAGGAATCACATTTTGTAGAAGATAGTGTTGCTCTGGGTCTCCATTAAATCCATTTAAACTGGTGTGAATTCAAGTTGTCTGCAACTGCAGCCCAAAACTTGTAAGAGGACCCTGTTAATCCCCAACTCTACAGTACCTGTTCATTTTATTTATGTAACCTTGTAGCCTTCAAGTTCCCACTGAATACGGTGTATGCAGCTATAGTACATTATTTGCCCAGACACCCAGATATCAACCAGTACTGCAGTGGCTGGAATAATACTACCTAGTAACAGGTTTCCTGTGTGTCAGTTAGTATGTGGTAAATTGGTTAAACACAACTTTATTTAGGAACACACACCAAGTGTGCACAATGTAAGATTTTGATACAGGGTCCCTTTTCAAAACAGAGCCACAAAGCTAATAATGCACCACATTGAACTTTATTGCTGCATATTCTCAAACAGATTGAAATTGGTCAGGTTACAAAAACCTACCGACATGCAGTGAGCCCGGGATATTAAGTGTGTGGTTTGTACTGTCAACTTGCTCAAGTATTTCCAGTCTTCCCTCACTTTATTACAAAACCAATCAGAGTGGAAGCATGCACCAGAATTCTGCTGCATGGACGAACATCCAGCTTGCTTTGTTCAAGAGCATCAGGGTGCATCCCCCCAAGTCTCTGTCCAGGCAGGAAGATGAAAGACGATGTGGAGCTGTGGCACATCCTTTTCCAATGAGCTCATCCAAACACAGACACATCTCATTCAGTAGAGAGAGAGTGTAACAGGAGGAGGATGATGAAGAGAAGTAGTTGTTTTTGGATAATAGGGTTGGAGCATCACTAAAAAGGAAGAGGAGCTAGAAAATGCCAGCAGGGCCTGGACATTCAGCACCTGGTTGGTTTTTGTGGCCATACCGATGTCCTGTGGTGAGCAGGGATTTTTGGTTGTGTAAATGGAATCATGAGAAGCAGCCAACCACAGCAATGATTAGTCATGGAGAGAAATTACAACCATAATACATTTTAATGGGGTGTCTTTTAATACATCATTATTTATTAGTTTATTCATATTTTGTACAACATAATAATCTGGATCTGCAAAGTAACTAATGTTGTCAAAAAAATTTAGTGCAGTAAAAAGTGTAATTTGTCTTCCAAAATGTAGTGAAGTAGAAGTATTAAGTAACATAAAATGGAAATTCCTTTAAGTACCTTAAAAAGTACAGTATGTCTGGGAGTGTGAACAGATGCAAAGAGTTTTGGAATAAAACAACATTAATAATATCTGATGTGATAGGATTTCGAATTCTTACTGACCTGATTGTTATGTTACTTAATGACGACTCTAAATTACACCTGCTTGGGAGACAGAAGAAAGTTTGGCTAGCCGGCTCAACTGCAACCAAGAAAATGATAGCTCAACGCTTTTTTTTCCTTCTCGAGACCGCAGAGGGTCGGGGGTGGGAGAGGGCTTCTTGTTTAATTGTATTTGTCTTTTCTGTATGTTCAAAAATATAAAAACAATAAAAAGTTGATCTAAAAAAAAAAAAAAAGTATGAATTAATGTCATTAGTTACATTCCAACACTGGTTCTCAATGTGTCGTCTATAAAAGGATGCCACTACTAATTACTCCTCACTTTCCTAAAACAGCAATGCCAATACTGTCATACTGCCATTTCTTAATGAGGAAAGTGCATGTAATCTAATTACTTTGCTTTTGTATATTTTCAGTTGTGCTATCTTGCTCAGAGGCTGATTCAATGGATTTCTTTCACTATGCAGTCCTTCTACATCTCTGATCTGTTCTTCCCTGCCACAGAGAACATGTTTTCTTATAAAGGAGGTAAGAGTGCACTCATTTTACTGCTGTGTGTGTCCACTTGACTAGATCCGCAAACTCATTCTGACAGTGAAGCAGCAAAAGACAAAGACATGGTTTTCTTGATAGAATATTGACTGAAGTTAATTGAAGATATGTTAGCATAACTATGTTAAAGTTTTATGTTCAACACACACACATAGCTTTGAGCAGACGGTAATGTAATTACAGAAAATTAAACTGTAACACTACTCTGTTTCTGGAAAAATTAATATGATCACAGCACATGTTACACTTTACTCCCATCACTGATAAAAACAAACGCATTACACAGGCAATTTAGAATCTCACACAGAAAGATTAAGAGGTAAATTGATTTGAACCAGCAACCTTTTTGCTTTGAGGCAACAGTACTAATCACTGAGCTTCTGGCCACCTGGTGAGGATGATGTAAGTTACTTTCCTTTTTAATCATTTTTACTATGATGTGAAAACAATCCACAACTATCCATCTTCCCTCGAGTGAAATGGAGGCCAAGAACCTCTGCCAAGGGAAACACATTTTTTAAGAAAAACAGTTTTGTCTGCCAACCGACTACACCAGGTGGGCAGCCACCCATATTTTTAGCTGTGTTGTTAGTGTACTGATCAGCTACTCTGGCGTTTAGTTCGATTTTTTATTCTTTTATTAATTCAGCAAAAAATGTCAACTAAAAATTGGAAGTAATGCAGAGGAAAGGGAAGAGCTATTTGGGTTTCATACTGTACAGCTGTGTATTTACATATTTTTTTATATACTGTATGTTTCAGAATTGTTATTTTACATTTTTCTATTCATGATTCTTGACTTTTGTGCTTGTTTTTTACTTTCTCTTACTATGTTTACTGTTATGTCTCTACCTAAATAATATAAAACAATATTGACAATGTCAAAAATATATCAAGATTATCTTTTATTTTAAACACAATTATCAACTAGTGTACCTGCCCCGCTCTATGGGTGTTAGATAAGTATTATGTAACTTTGGCTGCTGCAGAGTTAGATAACCATTTAAAAGACAGTGTGAGTGTGTTGGCAGCAGACACAGGCCATCACACTGTGTTTATCAAACATGTAACTCCCCCTTAAAAGGATGTCTGGTCTTTGGGCATTCTACACATTACCTAACTGAAGATGTTTTCAAAATAATTTCCTTGAACCTTTTAAGCTAGACCATTACAAAAACACGTCCTTGAATTCATCATTCACATTTCAAAAGATGTCCTCAAACTTTCTAATGCAGTACATTGATTCGTGTGCCCATGCTCACGTTGCCATGGTACCAACATTATACTGCCTCAGCTGAATGATGCAAGGTCCCCTTATGTGTTCTCACATTACAGACAATTTGTGATTTACTGTAAACCTTGTATTTATGACAAATCGTGAGATCAGACTCAATGCCACCTATTATGGTAACATGTTCCAGTTGGAAAATTTCAAAAAGAAAATTCTGCTTCGTGCTGGTTAAACTGTAACACAATCATCAGAAAAAGTCTAATACGGTGTGTTACACTACTTTTTAATGTATATTTAAGTGTTGATCTACATTTAAATGTAACTTTTTAGCCTAGATTTTGCTCTAAATGTTCAATGGATATTATTTGCTGTCTTTTGAAGAAAAAAAATAAGGCCACATTTAAGGCCAAATGTAAAAAATGATACCGTCAGTGGGAAAAGGTGTTTTTACTTACTAGACAAACTTAAAAAAAATCACCTTTTTAAACTATGATGTTCCAATTTCAGGTCATTTGTTGGATCTGTTGTCGCTGTCTTACGGTCTTATGTAAAGCTCTTTGAATAACCCTGCATGAAATGTGCGATTCATTCCTTGTTGCATGTTGGGCTTACACACTCAGGGGCTTTTTGAAAAGGATGATGCCAGCAGTAGGAGCAGATGACGTGAGGGTAACAGAACAGGGAACCACTGTGAACTGTCAGGTTTGGTTTAAAATCAGAAGTCATGCACAGCAGCAGTGGCTTAGTGGTTGTTTTTTATTGAGTAAGGGATCTGTCTCATTCTAAGAAAGATAGGAAGAGGGGCTTGAGGATAGGAAAAGAAAAAAGGAAGTCAAGGAAGAAGAGGGGAGGAAGGAAGGTAGAAGAAAACAGGAAAGGGAGAGGGGAATGTGAGACTGGTGGTGGGAAGGGATGGAGGGGAAGGAATGGAGCAAGCCTGGAAAGAGGAAGGGAGTTAAAGGGGGAGGGAGAAAGAAAAGAGTTGGTTCAAGGGCTGGGTTCACGGGATGGTAAGAGCAAGGAAGGTAGAGAGGGGAGAAAGAGGAGACACTTGAAGGAAAAAGAAAGTCCGGTTCTGTTTTGGACGAGATATGGTGTGATCTCAGGTCGGTTCCAGCCAGCAACAGTCATCCCTAGTTAATCATCATCCGTCTGGACACTGGCATTCAGAAAGGCCCGGAAGCAATCTGTGCCAGTCCACTGAACCGTCCACCCACAGCTTCTTCCCCCTCCCCCCTAAAGTCTGGTCAGCCGTACCAGCCAACCCTCCAGGATGGGTCGCCCATGTCAGAAATCTACTTCCACCTCATCTTGAGCTCTACATCCTGGCGTTTGCTACATCCTGGCGTTTGCTACACCGTCGACTCACCTTAACATCACAAGGCTCTACTGCTGCTCCGACCCGGTGCCATGACTCGGCAGATTCCCCTTTCAAACCGATCTATAGCTCTCTATTACAGAAGAGTTAAGCATTAAACGCATGCGATTGTCAGCTCAGGAATGCCTACTATCTTTCTGTTGATCAGGTGTGTTGTAGCCCAAGGTTATCAACAGTCAGACCCAATTCTTGACATTTGTTATCAACAGACCTTATAGCCAAAGTCAACTCCTTTTGTTTGTTAAATTCCTCACTGTGTAGCATGCACGAGTCATGACATCCCATCATTACTGTACAAAGATCTTTCACAATGAAGGGTGAAAGACGATTTGAACAGGCATGTTAAATATGCCAGGCATGCATGGGTGAATTACAGTTTGGGGTTTTATTGTCATCTTGAGGTGGAAATTTGGGATTACAGAAACGTGAGGCATCAAGGAATATGGCCAGGTATGCACCGATTGGGGCAAAGTGTTTATATTACATTCTGTGAAACTGGTTCTGCTCCTTGCCTGACTTAAATTTAGCGAGACGGTACGAAAAATCTGATGTTACGTTATACAGGCAGGATCCTCATGTGGCCCCTCGTTCCACACAGTAAAGCAAAGTAAAGATACACCATGACAAAAACCCACACTTTGCTCAAATATTTACAGTCTGCTTCAAACACCCTTAACAGAGTGCTGGGGAGATTTTATGAAAGCTACCACGCAGTGTTTTTCCAAAGCTGTTCTTTTTTTCTGCTTTCTTTGCAGGGTAAATATAATAATTGTTTGTAGTTTGTTTGACAGGAATAAGCCTTAATACGCAACAATACCTTAGGCTCGTTAGAACATTTAGGCCTACATATAGGCTGGCCAAGACAAATACAATGACTCTATTTCTAGATCACGTGCATGTGTGGATACTGATGTCATCCTTTTACTGTGTTTCTCCAAAGCTGTACTTGGCCCCTACTGTACACTCTCTTTTCAGGGATTGGCCACTTATAATCAACTCCTGCTCCTGGTTAAATCATGTATGTCTCCCTAACACCACCTGTTGCCTTAGTAACAGATTGTTTTACAGGATAGTGCTGGTAGAGCAATTCGGCAAGCTGTCTTGATTTTTTGGGCATATAGAATTTGTTCCATGTGTGGATGGCTGTGGCGGTGCTGTAGCGAGGGACAAGTCTTTAGTGTCAGTGTAAACAGGGAGGGTGTGCGCACGATCTGCCTGGCTCATGCTTATCCTCAGCCTAATAGATAGTGAAGGCTCTGAAAGCAAATGAAGGATAATTCAGAATGGATTAACCAAGAATTCCAGCTGATTCTGCACGCTGGACTCCACAAATCCAAAAATAACACAACGCTGCTATCGAGGCTCCCTGTTGTGTCCAAACTCAACAACTGTATTCATCAAGAATCAAGTGGTATTGAGTAAACAGTGTTTGGTCAAACTTCATGACAAACCATGGTGCTCAATGACGGAACAATACTGTCTCTTTTTAAATGTTTATATGGTTTATATGTGGCATTAGGCCCGTGTAACATGACAGGAATCATTCTGCTGCAACAGAGGTTTTTACAGTAGGTGATGGATTGCCTGAATCATTAGGCCTTATCATTAGTGTCAGATTATCACATGAAATGGAAAAGGCTCTGATCACTGTCCGAATGATTCCATTAACTTTCATTGACAAGAACAAACATTTCCTTGAAATCACAAGAAAAAGAGAAATCGCTTCACTGTTTCATTCTTTTTGTACACCATGGTCTTGACTCAATAAAAAATCTGAAATCTGAAATGCTCGAACAGTCTAGTAAACATGAAGGGCTTTTCTTAGAAACGAAAAAAGTCTAACAATGCTGTCTTTAATTTATTCACAGGTAAAATAGGAGCTCAAAAGGAATACACCACCAAAAATCAAACTTGTGCATGTGAATGAAATGTTATTGGTCACTTTCACAGCAAAAACACTAGCAAAATGTCTGACACTTTTCAAGCCAGCAGTAAATTCCCCCTCTGTGCTGTACATTTGTATTCTCAGTATTCAAAATTATTACAGTATAATCTGGATATTTTGATGCATGTGTTTGATGCTCAAAATATAGAATTTTGGTGGAGCGTCCCTTTACGTGTCACACGTTTTTCCACCTCTTTTCATGTAGCGATATCCTGTTCAGCAACACGATCTCAGTGTGATGTTAATGAGTTAGGAATGACTGGGACCTGATTATCAAACAGACAGCCGTGTCTGTTTCCCTTGTTGAGTGTCCTGGTGTGGATCTTTTCATTATACTGACATCCGTCCCTCTGAGTCAAATATACAAGTACACACATGCTTGACAATGTGCGTCTAAGTGTGCGCACGTGCGTCAGCGCTTGCGTTGTTGTCACACGGCAAAGCAATGTGCCTGTGTGCTTCAGCATTAATGTAGCTAATGTCAACGCAGCAAACAAGTGTAGAGCCTGAAGCTGGCAACCCAAGAACTGCACGCTGAAATTAACATGTGGGGATGTCTAGTAGAGTCATGTTAGCCATGTTAGCGATTACGCCGTGCCAGTGGGTGAAGAAGGCCTATTTATGGGAACATATGTGACTGGCAGAGAGCAGCAGCTCTGGGAGAGACAGACAGAGAGGGCATGAAGGTCAAGTCAGAGCCTGGAGAAATCAGAGGCAAAGGAAAAAGATGGAAAAGCAAAGAAGGGAGTCATGTAAAACTAGGAAATAAGAGACACACTTCCATGAATCCTCTTGCACTTCCATTTAGCAATTTTGTCACGTTAAAATTGGGGAGAGAACAGGAAAAGGAAGAAAAACAAGCTGTCATGTGTACGTAACTCTGATGAATGATTCAAGCTTGTGGCATCTACACTATTACACATACTACACACTGATGCTTTTCATGCACATTGCATTGTAACTACTGGGAGCAGCTTCTCTGGTGTTACGGTACACTGAAAAGTTGATTCATGTTGTGGAAATGTTAATTTTAGCTGCTTTATAATTCTGAGATCAATGGAGTTTTGGAGAAAACAAAGTGCACAAATGCAATAAGATGCGTTGCACATACTCATTGTGCATTTCCTACCACAGTATATTATTGAAGGCCTTTTGAACTAATACCAAAACCACTGTTCTAGAAACATTAACACCCAAAACTATCCGCCAAGACTGTAGCTGCTGTCTTACACAGTCTGGCCCTGGGAGAGGAGACAACACCCTTTATGATTGTGTGACTGCAAATCTAACATTTAAGGAAGTCATTCTGTCAAACATTTCCTCCAGCTTCAGATTACAGGGCCATGAGTGCGCTCGCGGCGCTATGCCACACTTCACTACCACATTAGCCTTTCGTCACCTCCGACATTCACCCAGGTGTTTCTCCACGGCCACTGTCACGGTTTATTGTGGTTCTGACTGACAAGAGGGCGGTGCGGCTCTCTGTAAGGGGTATAATTATGGCTGTTGGTTTAGCAGAGTGAGAGAAAGACAGAGCGAGAGAAGGAGGACAATAATAGAGACTCACTGTTTGCCAAAGTGATAAAGGAAGAGGAGGAAAAACAAAAGGATGTTTGAGATGACAACGGAGAACAACAAAATTCCAGTGTGTGTGTGTGTGTGTGTGTGTGTGTGTGTGTGTGTGTGTGTGTGTGTGTGTGTGTGTGCGCGTGCCAACACTTGCTCTCACCTGGTCTTTACTCAATGTCACTGAAAACCCCAAATATTCACACTATGGCTCTAATCTCCCCAGAGTCAATGTAAAGTCATTTACAAACTTAAACATAATTTCTAATAACATGGACATTTTATTTAATGTGAGGATATTTTAAACATTTTCTTTTCTTGCATGACCTTTTCAACGTCTCTTCTCTCACAGGTAGCTGTGTTGCTGAAGGCTGTCAGACAAGTAGTTGCTGAGGAAAGATCCTTAGTTACAGTTTCACGGCCAGTGCATTCATTTGTGTGGAACACCTTCCAGGTTACAAGAAATCTGCTTTCCATCTTAATTACTTTCGGGGGCATTTTATGTCTTTATTTAATAGACAGTAGAGAGATGACAGGGAATTAGGGGATAGAGAGATGGGGAATGGGTTAACAAAGGTCCCAGGCCGGACACACACAAGAGATTTTGGCCATTAGGGCTATGTCGAACTAAATGATAAAACAATTTTGAAAGAAAAAAACTGAAATGTTGATTCATTCTATTTGGTCGGCATTCAGAGACCTATATCTTGATTTGAAATTTGCCTGAAGATTTGAGAATTGAATTGGACTGTCTCAAAAAGACTTAAAAAACATTATTTACATTATTGTTTCCCAATACAAATACCAAATGTTTAGTCTGCTATGAATGCTGTTAAATGTTGTGGATAAAGGTCTGTGTCACCATGAAGTTACATAGAAAACGTTGTAACGTCGGTTTTGTTTTGTATTTTGCTCAGTTTCCTGTTTTATTTTGATAGTCTGTTCTCTGTCTTGTTTTGTCTAGTTGTACTCCCTGTGTTTTCCCGCCTTGTTTGATTACTCTGCCCAGCCCTAATGTGTTTCACCTGTTTCCCAGCCTTGTCACCTGTGTTGTGTTTCCTCGTTAGTCTGTGTATTTAGTCTTTGTGTTTCCCCCTTGTCCGTTGTCAGATCATTTTGAGTGTTTCCCTACCGTGTTCAGTCCTGTCTTCTAGTCCGTTAGTTTAGGTCAGTAGTTTCTTTGTCTGGTTTTCCTTTGTTTTGTTATTCAGTTATTTTGTTGCTTTACTTTGAACATTAGTTTTGCCTGCTGGATTTTGGATCCCTTTTTGTTGGATAGACTCTTTGTTTTAATAAATCCTCGAGCTCTACCTGCTGCCTGCCTACCAGCTTTATCTCTGCATTTTGGGTCCACCATTTCCTGCTCCTCCCTGCAACGAACATAACACATTGGGGAAAAACAAGCTTTTAATCTATGAGTATGAAGGAGCAAGAAGCCTCTATCACAATTCCCCCTGCACACAATAGTTTTCATGCTGCCTGCATGGAAGTCAGAGAAGACATAGCTTTAATATCCCTGTTGAGCCTTTGGACTTGCTGCTCATATATGATGCCAACTTTCCTTTCATTTGTCTCCTTAGTCCTGGCTGAAAATATCATACTCCTGCCTCTGGACCAGGTGTGTGTGTGTGTGTCACTGTAAATCATGTGTAACTGTTTACTGTAAATCCCAGGCCAACAGTTTGATGATTAACAGGGTATCTGTGCTTGCAGTTCACAGCAAAGCAGATCTTAAGAGACAAATTGTGGTTTTAACAGCCTCTAGTGAAGCTGTCAAGGTTTTGAAATTTCCCAGCTGTGCTTTGAAGCAGCTCACCACTTTACAGGGAAAGAAATAGTAACTTCTGACTCCTGCCAACAAGCCCAGGTGTGCATCTTCTGCCCCAGTTCCCAAGAAAAGCAGGTGATTCAGGATTATGATGTATCAGGTGTCGTTTTTGTAGCCAATATTTTCTGTGGTTTGGGTCCCCATATTTGGATTCCAATAATCAAATGCCAACAGTTCAACGAATTGGATGGGTTTGAGGTGCTTCTTCATTTGCTATCTAGCAGTCTCTTAAATTAAATAAATTTTTCACTTCCTTAAATATTTGAAAGAATATTTGGACAGTTAGTTGAGAGCTACGCCTGAAAATCTGTCTAAAATTTGCAGACTAAATAGATTCAACTACAAGTACAAATTACATCCCCAAATTAAAATGCTTGCATGGGAATTAAAATGTATTTCTTTGGCCTTGGGAGATGAGGAAGATGGTAAGATAACCCGTAACTGAAAATATCATTCAGAAAACGTATTCTTTATTGAAGTCCTTTAGTCTTGTTTTAAATGGTTTAAGAAAACATTTAAATACCCTTTACTTAGGATACATTTATATGAAACATGAACATGAAGAACATGAGCCATAAAGGGTGTTTCAACATAAAATCAGACATGAACATAAAACAGTCATGTTTCGACTAAACAACACTGATGCTTCAGCATACTGTATGGTGCACCTGACCCTCGTTTTTTCTTTGCCAAAGTTTTTCTGTTTTAAATTCCAGTTGAGTCACCCAAGCATCTGTTCCTCCATCTGATTCATGCATTAATAATGAAGGTGGGAGGGAGCAGTTCATCAGTGTATGCCAAAGACCGGATGGTGGAATCCGTCCCAGGCGAATCATGTCTCCTGACAGATGCCACCTCTTGACAAACAAAAATCTGTCAGCAGTACGTTTAAACCATCAGGCATATGACATAGATAGACACTCAACAGAGATGAGAGGGGAGATTTTTTTTCTTTTGTTTCTCAAAGTGAACATTATCATTCCTGCTGCGTCCATCAGGAGCTTTTTGGTGCTGCTGGTATTACTTGTTGTTTTCTTTTCAAATAATACAATTTGATGTAGTTAACACCTTAGTTTTGTATTGCTGGCAGGAATAGTGCATGTGTTTTGTCATGCAGAAAAAAAAGTTAGAAAGGGATTAAATGACCAACAGGGTGCTGCTTTGCAATTGGTATCTCTGTAATATCATTAAAACAAAAGCCATCACCAGCAGCTCCAAAAATTATCTTTTCCCAATGACAAATAATAGCCTGGTGGATTTGGAGGCTAAACTATGTCTAAACTATGTCATTACAGACCAGAGGATCCCATAAAATATTTCTGTTGCTCATACATAAAAGGTCAGTTCACCCGAAATCCCTCCCAAATTTTTTTTTCTCACTCACTCGTAATATCTAGCTTTACTATGCAGTTTGGGATTTCTTGGTCCAAATTTTGTGATATCTGAAATCTCCTGAGATAGCAAACTTTTCAAAACCAAAACTATCTGCATGGCGAGATATTACTTTTGGCAAGAAAGAAAAATTCTTACAGTATGAATGTGTATTTTGTTCTACTTCTAAAAGAATGGATTCGTATTTGGGTCTTGTGACAAAGTAAATCAGCCAACATTAACTTTGCCTTCTTTCCAACCTCTTCATCCGTCCTATTGCCCACCCAGGAAGGCCAAGGCTCTCACTGCTCAGTCCCACCACAGGGCAGCTGACAGGTTAAACACACACACACACACACACACAGTGTCACGCTTATACATGTTCTTTCTCACACACGGTGAAAGTATCTCCATTTTCCACACACACTCCCACGTAGATCCAAAGCCTCTGTGCCGACCCCCACCTCGCCCTGAGAAATGTGCCATATCGATGCTGAGAAGCAGGTCAAGCATTCTGCAAGTGCAGCAAAGTGAGATAATTGCAACAGAGACTGCTCTCGGCTTACTATTAAAAGACCTCCAACCCCCCTCGTCCCCCCAAAATCATCCAGTCTCCGCCACCCTTTAGACGCAACCCTTCTCAACTCACACAACATACAAAACAACCTGCTTTTCCAAAGGCACTCTCTACACTCTCTGGTGTAAAAGGCCGGGTGGCAGTGGTGGTGAGCTGATCATTTTTAGAGTGGACAGGTCATTATATGCAAAACGATAGAGCGATAAGTGAGCCCGGCTAAGAAACTGCCTGATTGGTCTGATCTCTCGCTCTCTCCCACCCTTTCCCGATCCGTCCCCCTTGATGTGGATCCGTGTGATGTTCGACGGGTATTAGGTCACAGAGCTGGTCTTAAAAAATGCAGCGGCTCTGCCACCTCCAGCCTCTAACCATTCCTTTGAGGGGATAAAGAGTTGAGGGTGCAAGGAAGTGTGACCAAGTGTATGTGTGAATGAGTGCACACGATCATGCACATGAGCATGTATGTGTAGGTATGGGTGGATGTGAAAAAGGAGGGGTGGGGGGCAGGGTGACTGAGGACACAACGGGTTTACAGGCAGTATGCCTGACTTTGGGTTGTTTTTAATGAGGGCTTGTTGGAGCTCCTGTGGCCTGGTGCCCTCTTTTAAGGTGTTATGTATTCCGCTGGCACCAGAAAACTTTAATTTACACTGAGTAACCAGTCCAACAAAACAATCCAATACAACAGTCTTGAAATAAATAATAGCCTACCTTTGTGACATTTAATTTGCATGTATGTAAATTAGGTACACAGAAAACAACTTTTCAATTAGGGAGATGAGCCTCCAGAGCAGCTTCAATGCTTCAATGTCTATTGATCTCTACTAGAGGGATGAACATAATTCTTCCAACAGATATTCCCTCATTTAGACTGCAAATCCCACATGACACAATGAATGGAGACAGTCATTATGTGTCTCCACTCATTTACACAGGTTTTTCTTTTAATTTCACCCATCTGGTGATGCAAGGATAAAGTTCTCATCAACCACATCAGAGACCTGGGATTTGATTCCAGTTTGCAGATTCTCCAAACTGGTTTTGTATTCCAATGAACACAACCGGTCATGATGTTTGTCGATGGGAAGCCAGTGAGGGACCATACTCGTTGCTGCACTAGCGACACCTACTGGTTGGTCCAGGTGAAGCTTATCGCAGATGAAATGATACTGGCAACAGCACATGTCGTGGAAGTCTAAACGTAGGTTTATTTATGATTGTGTATTAGGGGTCACAGCATACATGTAGCTATGGAGCCTATACGCACAAAATAGTTTCAAATTCAATGAAGAAACAAGGCAGAGCATCCCACTGTCAATAATTTCACAAAGTAAATAAAAACATGTAAACACAGTTACTGTGGGGACTATAATTAAAGCACAATACGGCCTGACTATGTACGATACACCGCCTAGTGCTACAGTGGTACCATGTGAGAAAATGTATATTAAAACCTACTGTAGGTATCTGTGGTTAGACTCCTAACCCCTTGAATCCACCCTAAATCTGGCTTTAGCAGTGACAAGTACTATACATAGGGAACTGATCTATTCAAACTAGGACAAAGAGGGGGAAATAGGTTGGTAGATAGTATGTATTGCAGGTGTATTGTACGGCATTGCATTATGGTATACAGATCTGCCTATTTTTCTGGTCACTTTGTGGTTCCAGAGCCTAAATAGTGAAGACAAATTATTTAAAAAAAATTTGCATTTCTATCTAGGAAAAGAAAGGCAGGAAAAACAAAGTGTGATGGGACAAGCTACAGGAGGTAAGACAGACCAAGACCGAAACTGCTGCTAATGAAAAGGCCTCAAGCCTAAAAAATCCCTCAAGGCTTTCAACTGGCAATCTGTAACCTATGGATATAATGGGTCCATTTTGAGCGTATTGTGTACAAATATGAAACATCCCCCATCCCCAATATCAACATCATTGTGCGTCATGTGTATTAATGTGGTCACTTCACAAAAAAAAAGAGCAGTTCTGTGTGTGTTTGTGTTAGCTGACCTGGATCTAATTATAACCACTATTCTTGGCCAGATATCCGCCAATCAAAAGCATAGGTTGACTCCAGAGAGGTAAAACAGAAAAAAAAGTACAAACATGTGAAACAATGTGTGTGAAATTAAATAAATTAGATTGACTTGCCTTACAGCTAGATGTTACACCTGTTTTTTTTTTGGGGCCGAAAGCAATTCATTCACTCTTGGAGTATGATTGTTCTTTGTGTAATAGCGTGACTTTCTTTGACTAGACAAAGAGATTGGGGAAGGTACAAAGCGACTGTCATTTGCCATCGTCCTTGTTCTCTTAAAGCTGTGTCCTGCGGGGGGGGGGGGGCAACCACTTAAAGCCAATCCATGATCCTCTTGGGCCTTGCATTTCTACTGACCTTTTTTTTTTTTTTTTCTTCCAACTGTCAGGACCCAACCTGAAAAGAGGGAAGAGGTTATTACCACACCAGGGGTCAGTGGGGCTTGTTAGGAAATTCAAAGGAAGCTAAAAGGTTACACGAATGAAAAAAAAAAAAATCCACGATGCTTCCTAAGAAAAAAAATCTATATGTTAGAGGTTTGCTGAAGAAACATCAAGGTTTATAAACTCCTTTTAAATGGTCGTGTTAATGTACCATGTGGTTCATCAAAAGGTTCTCAGAATATATCTGACTTCTAGCAAGCTGTCAATCTAATACATTTAATATTACCATAATACTTTATGACCTGTAGGAAGGAGACAAAGAGATAGGAGGAAAGTGGTTGTTTTTAATAAGACATTTGAGGTACACACAAATAGACAGCTTCCTATAGACATCATCTCCTGTCACAAGAGATGACCCACAATAACTGATTCAGGAAATAGCTGGATAATAACAATGAAGTGGATGGATGGTTGTACAAGGCCTATGTGAGACATCAAGAGGAAGCTAACGAGACCACACACTTAATTAAAAGCATAATTAATGAGTAAGTGACTTTATAAGGGTTTTGGGGGGTGCAGGAGGGTTATTGTTTCTACGGAAGCACGAGGGAAATCACCCGAGGATGGGAAGTGACCCACATTTGGGAAGATGGGGGCGACCCCCATTCCCCTAACTGGCACCCCCATCCCCCCCTGGGCAGGCAGCTGATTGGTTCATTACCCATAGTAAACACGTCTATTACCCCCCACCCTGGTACACACATACATACACACATAGAGACACACACACACACACACACACACACACACACACACACCCTGCCCCCCTTCCAGTCAATCATACTGGCCTGGTAAAGACCAATGGCCAGATTCCTTCAGTGCCCAAATTAGATTCAAGCATAACTCCACACTGTCTCCATCTGCTGGAATTTAGACTGGAGGATGGAGAAAAAAATTCATTTGTTTGAAAGAAAGTTTACAAAACCCGTTCAAACATGGAAAAAAACCTATCCACTGAAGCAATTCATCAATTTAAGACAAGATTTTCAGATTTGTTTTTCGATTAGATTGTCTTAAAAAGAAACAGGTAATAAGGTGATTTTGTTTTTTCTTATCAAAGAAAAGTAAAGTCAGAGGTGAAGCACAAATGATTTATGAATCCATTTACATAGGACATTATTATTATGATTATTATTGCAAACACCATCCACAAAATAAACAATGTAACACCATTATATGAAAATGCATGACTGAACATACACAACTACGTTTTCTACCAATTTTATCTGCAACTGGGAGCCTCTCAAAAGCCCAATTACACAATGTAACCAATTAATGAAGACGGAGAGCAGGGCTTCTGGCTCCAGATTTCTTTTTTGCTGATTTAAACATATGAGAGGTATTGGTAACAATAGTCATTGTTGTATATACTGGTGTATTTGTTATTTCCCTAATGAAAAAGAAGGTATGCCAGATACATTTGAAGTGTTAAACATCCTTGGGCCAATGTGTTAACTGATCTGGGATGTTTTCCTGCCTCCTATTAGCAGACAGGTGTATTTTATACCTGCAGGCGTTTTGACACCCCACACAAGGGTGGTCTTCTTTCACTTCAGATTAATGCCAGGAGCTGTATTCATTTGGACACTTATGCAGAGGTGGGGGTTGTACTGTTAAAACACATGTATTTCAAGTTGTTCTTTGGGGCTGCATCCTGCCAGCTCCAAATGGAAAGACCCCCTTTGATGCGCTGCACTTTCATTCTCCCCCCCCCCCCAGGGATTTGGATGAACGCTCTCTGAAGGTTACAGTTTTGGCTGTGTTGCATACTAGATGATTTACCTTTACCATCTGATGTCTGTGCCTCTCTGCTCTCCATTAGCTGTCACTTCCAGTGACTTCTGCTTCGCTGGGTGGCTGACCATTGTCCTCAGGCGGCGGTGCTGCTGGCTGCTGCGCTCAGATGGAAGCGAGGACCGACATGCTGACGTTAGATCTGCTGTGGAGCCATGCAATTGGTTCAAAAGGAAACAAAAGAATATATCACACAAAGCAACATACAAGATGAATGTATATTGTGATATATAAAAGAAATTCAAGATAATAAAACACTAAAGAACATGTAAAAAGTAAAAAACAACAGATTAAAACATGGTTAAAATGGTGCAAGCTCTGTTTAAGCCTATAGCTACTCAGACAGATCAAACACTAATGAGCTTTCCTTGCATATGTAAGCATTTTCCAAAAAATCCATTACCACCTGTAACCAGAGAGCCAAAGACAAAAGGATGTCAAACTGGATGTTTCCAACAAGTGGAAATGTTCAGTGGGGTGAAATGTGATGCCAGTGAGTGTCTCACAGTATATATCAAGAATTAAAGTAAATATTTGCACATTTGAAGAGCTTTAAGGTTTAATTTTCCATCTGGCCTTTGTGAACCCATCATCTCACAGACCACTTGTGTCTGCCTTAGTCTTCAGCGCCCCCAAGTGCCCGTAGAAAAGAATGCATATTTAGGACTCAAATAAAATTATTACATTATCCTACATATTATTCATGCAGCATATAAGTTAACGCTGAACTTTGTACAAACCTCAATACAATAAAGTGAATTCCATCACTGATTAGATCTGAGCTGATCATGGCTGGAAAAAATGAGGGTCAGGTTGGTAGGTTATATTTGTATTTGTATATATATATTGCTCGAGTCCTCACTATAACAAAGAAAGTGGATCACATCACTCCAGTACTGAAGTCTCTACACTGGCTTCCAGTGCCTCAAAGAATTGATTTCAAAATACTTTTACTGGTTTATAAATCACTAAACGGTTTAGGGCCAAAATACATTTCTGATCTGTTACTACACTATGACCCACCCAGACCTCTCAGGTCATCTGGGACAGGTCTACTTGTTGTCCCCAGAGTCAGAACTAAACAGGGGGAAGCAGCGTTCAGTTTTTATGCTCCACATATCTGGAACAAACTCCCAGAAACCTGTAGGTCCGCTGCAACTCTCAGTTCTTTTAAATCTAAGCTAAAGACCTATCTTTTTGATGTTGCTTTTCTTTAAATAATCAATTTTATTAACTTTAATTTCTTATACTGCACTGTAACTTTTATTCTTATACTGCACTATCAATTTTATTCTTGTCTTTTAATGTTTTTAATTTGTTTATTATTGTTTTTTAATTGTTTTCTAACTGCTCTTTAATGTTTTATGTAAAGCACTTTGAATTGCCCTGTTGCTGAAATGTGCTATATAAATAAAGCTGCCTTGCCTTGCCTATATTTGTCTACAGATATTTATTTTACAACAATAAATCATGCATACCTTTTTTTATTCATTAATCATATGACAATTTCTGCAGGACTACAAAAGATCTGAGTACACTGCACAATGCATGCCCCTATGGCCCATACTTATGAAGACAGCATTTTAATAAAGCTACAAGGCAAATATTACTTGATACAATAAGGCATAGGCACATCAAAGCGTGAATGACTGAGCTATGAAAGCCAGAAAGGCAATGTAATTAGTTTGGTAATTAAAACACATTATTCATAATTACTTACTTTAGTTACATTACTTACATTAGTTAGACTGCAGTGGGCCAAGGCCCTGGACCTCCACTGACAGACCCCTCTACCCACAGTCACTTTTATCACTCACTATTGCGCATACTATACTGTAAACTTTTGTACACCCCGATTAATATTTTTGCACTTTGGACAAAAACGTGCAACGTTCTTTTGTACATATTTGTAACAGTGTCTTACATATTTTTATTGCAATATTTCTACTATTTATTTGTGTTCTTTACTGTACATGTTTCCCCTTTTCATATGTGTATGCACCAAGACAAGGCCCATGCAAGTGAAAACTTACTTTGGCAATAAATCTTATGATTCTGATTACTTAGTCCATAGACGGCCTGGCCCTGACACCACTCCCGGAGTTCAGGCATTGGCTTTCTCATCTATCCGGTCTCTCTATCCGAGGGCCCTGAACGCACCTTACGTAGTGACGTGCAACCGACCGCACCACCTGTTCTGACCTGGTTGTGAGCGAGACCTTTGCATTGACTGTATGTTCAGAGCCATCACTCAGGGCATGCTGTATGGGTGTAAGACGCAAAAGAAGACGAAATTATGGACAGAGGCGACAACCCCAGCGCTGTCACTTGCATGTTGTGTGGCGAGGCATATACTCTGCCAGGTAGGATATTTACATCCCTTTTCTTACAGTTAAACGCTCCGTTATATCGTGTTTACGATGCCTGAAGTTAGCTAAAAGACGTAATTTTGTCTGCCACTTAGCTAGCAAGCCAGTGGTAGCAGCTAATGTAAGCTAATGTTGCTAACCGGCAGGTGTTTTGGCAGATCCTTGATAGTTTTAACATTAGAATAATTATCTGAACCGAAGACTTAGAAACAGCCAATAATATAATTGATTGATTTCCTAAGGTTTCAAGAGGTTGTTTCGTGTGTGCTAAGCTCAGATTCAATTAATGTTAACATTAGCTAGCTAGCTAACCTCAGTTCGCTCGGAGCTCGCTCCGCAGCGCGCCAACTAGACGTTTCTCAGTCATTTCAGTGCGAGGTAGGCGGCAAATGGGAAGCGCTTTTGATCACGGCGGTAGGGGTATGTAAAGCGGTTTTCCCCCACGTGAATGCGCACAGATTTTGCTCTGCCGCCCAGAGTTCACCATGCTGAACTTACAGCGGTAACCTCCGGATGGCAAGGGCAAGGGACCGCTTTAAAATACTGTTAACATGTCACACATGGATTATACTAAATATTAAAATGTTTTTTTGCTTTTGCTTTTTCAGAGGATGAAGTTGACGGCAACCTCCCTCGTGCGCTTTTATGTGCCCACATCTACTGCACATCTTGCCTGCTGTCCATTCAATATGACGGTGTCATTAGATGTCCAGAGTGTGAGGTAAAAGTACCAGTGAACTTACTGTTGCAACTACAGAGTGGCTAAACTCAAGTATTGACTAAAGCAAATTAAACAGCTTCCCAATATTAGTTAATTCAGGGTCTTTCCCTGTTTCTCACACTAAAACAGTGTCCCTTTCAAAATATGCCTGTTTGAAACGGGTCGATTGCTTTAGGGCTGCAACTAACTATTATTTTAATAATCGATTAATTTGTTGATTATTTTTTCGATTAATCAGTGAATCGGATAAAAAAAGAAAAAGCATTAATTTACATCAACTCAATACATAGCCTACTTACATACAAACTTGTTGTTTTAGTTAATAGTTGTGTAAAGGTAAGTAACCCAAAGAACAGATACACACACACACACACACACACACGCACACACACACACACACTTAAAGCTTATTCATTAAATTATTACCATCATTGTAGTAAGTGCAAGTTAAGTTCATTTATACAACACACACAAATAGATTTGTCAACAGTAACTGATATGGGACAAAGCACAGAATATATACATGACAACAGATAAAAAACTGAATGGGCCATAAAAGAAAATAAAGAGTTTATGTTTAACTACATTTTAGTGTTGTCTTTTTCGTCAACAATCTTGCATGTTGATTTTGCCACTGTCAGCGTTTAATGGCGGCGGTGCTGTCTTGTCATATATGGTTAACGAATTTACACTTCTGCATAGTTGTTAATTTCCAAACAGGCTTAGTGACTTGATGGTTAACTTTGAAGTATGGATTTCAATCAGGAGACTTCATTTCTGATATGTGATGATTTATTGTACATGTGCGTGAAATGTACAGTCTTTGGAGATTAGACTTAGAGATGGCCCGATACCACTTTTTTGCTTCCGATACCGATTCCAATACCTGAACTTGCATATCGGCCGATACCGAGTACCGATCCGATACCAGAGTGTCATATATTTCATTATGTTTTAACAGCTGTATACTACTATCCCTGTATGGATGTGATATGATTTCTATCTTTGTTGTCGGTGTGGCTCAGGTTAAACTCTTTGTGAAACATGAACAAACACAAACAATGAATGCCCCAGAACTTTCTTTTATTCTCAAGTTTGACAGTCAGTTATAACGGAAAAAGAACATAAATAAACTACTTTAATGTAGATTTTCTTTAGGGCTTTATTACGTGGTATCGGATCGGTGCATAAACTCTAGTACTTCCCAATACCAGCGTTTTAGGCAGTATCGGAACCGATACTGGTATCTGTATCGGAACATCTCTAATTAGACTCCATTTAAAAATTCGGAGAAACTGTTAAAAAAGGGGTAGGGCCGAAGTATGAACCCCCCGATGGAGTCTAGACACTGATGGTGGCGTGAGGAGCCTGAAGACCAATGCCAAAGGCCGCCGGGAGAGGCCAGTCGGAAGAGGACCCAGGAGCCGTGAGGGATGTAGACTGGAGGAGCAGGGGAGGAGGAGGGTGGTGCTCGTATCCTGAAATGACAACTGAGCAGCAGAGAGAGAGACAGGTTTAAAACAGGGAAGTCGTGCAGTGATTGGCTCGTGAATTTCATGGCCACTTCTGATTGGTTAAGACTAAAGTGAACACCTCTACAGCTGATCCATTCAGTGTAGTGAGGAGTGATTATGTTTAGGAAGTCATCCTGAAAGAATTTGCGCTCAGCTCCATTTGATTCGCGGGGGTATTTTCAGACGGTAATGTTCTTAGTGTTATAACTAAGAAGCACACTTAAACAACCGGACCCACGGTGAGCATCGAGGGTGGTAGAGGGAGATCTGAGTAAGAAGGAAGAAGTGGTGAATTTACAGCTCACCGCAACTTAATACGATATAGGGCCCTATCTTGCACTCAGCGCAATTGCCTTTGTACACTGACGCATGTATCATTCCTGTTTTGCACCTGACGCACAGCAGACTTTTCCCTCCACAGACGCATGTTGGTAAATTAGGGACTGTATTTGCTAGTGCTGCACAATTAATCAAATTTTAATCACGATTTGGGATTTCCACGATCAAATTTGTGTGATCGAGCGATATTTAAAATGCGTCATTCCGTTCATAGAACACTCCTTATCAAAGTATTTGCAGAGCCAATCTAGCGCTCCATAAACCACTGTCTGATCACGTGCCTCCATGAGCCAATCAGAGTTGTCTGCAATGCAGACATGTAATGAGCCACCGAAATCCACGTTGCTATTTCGTCCGGTAGATACTGGGTACCACATGTGCCGTTAACGTGAACAGAAAATTGCGTTGCCTGTATCTTTCACGGCAAACGTGCATGTGTGGAAAGCGGTCGCACAACAGCTGAAATGGCATACTCCTTCACAGTATCCTTCAATAAAGGAGGAATGTAGCACAATATGGATGTAAAAGCAGTTATAATTAGCCTATGTGACAATAAAATTTGTTTTGGTTCAAATCAACAAATAATCGTGATAATTAGTCGTGATCTCAATATTGATCAAAATAATCGTGATTATCATTTTGGCCATAATCGTGCAGCCCTAGTATTTGCGCTCCCGGGGGCGGTTCAGCAAAAAGAGGAGGTCTCTCATCTACATCCGGCCAAGACGGGCATTTATTTCTTTGCCGCATCTCGGACAGCTCCCGCTGGCGTGCGACAGGCAAATCCGCCGTCATAATAGCAATCCGCCATGGAACAAGCGCGCCTGCTCTTAAAGGGAATGTGAGATGACGCTCTGATTGGTTTATTGCACGTTACGCCCAAACCACACCTAGCTACTTCAGACCAACCCATTTTAGATTTGCGTCGGGCGCAAGAGTCATTTATCCCGCCGGTATAATAGCAACAGCGGCCGAGATCCGCCCACAAAGCTACTTGCGTTTCACGTTTGATACTTATGTTCCAGATCGTTAAAGTAGGGCCCATAGTGTCTATATGATCTTGTATCGGAAAAATTTAAACTTTTATTGAGTTTGCTCTAAGCAAAATGATCCAATTGAATTTAAGCTGGGCTTTTTTGTTAAGGGTAGAAATGCCTTTTTATTGAGTTTCCTCTTAGCAAATTGCTGAGTGAATTTAAGCTGGACCTTTATTGTGAAGCGTAGACACTGAAGAGCCACTCTTTTTCTCTCAACCTTTTTTTCTCAACCTTTATTGTGCGGTCGTTTAGTTTTATTTAGTTTATTAATATCCAATACTGTCCAAACTGCTCCAAATTCAAAACCCCAGGAAACCAAGTGTGAAGTAGACTGGATGAACGGTTCATGAGATATTTCAAAGAGAGACACACACACACACACACACACACACACACACACACACACACACACACACACACACACACAGGTTTCCCTATTTATTAGAGCGATTCAGTTCTTGGATTGCCTGTTGAATTTGTGATTTGCAATGCTTCAAGTTCAAGGCTTAAAATATTCATGTGGTAGGATGACATTGAAAAAACAAAGCTCACTCTCTGCAGGTTGAGTCAAACCTTCCTGAAGGTGGGGTGTTTGGCCTGCAGGAAGATAGCAGAATCATTGGACTCATCTACACTTCTAAAATGAATAAGATGAAAAGGTAAAATGCCATTTTCACTGTTAACATGAGCCACACTACTGACACCTGTAGTTTAACAAATCTTTGGCATCATTCTTGTGTCATCAGATTGTGTAATGGGTCTTCAAAAGGGAATATGTTTTAACTTTTGATAATTGCTTTTGTGTTGTAATCTCCTGAAGGTGTGAGATGTCGAAGAATCGCAAAAGGAACAAAGTATCACCGTCCAAAAACATTAACACCAATACCAAGCATGTGGAGCAGGTATGTTTGGGTGAACATAGGAGTTGTTGTTGGGGAATAAAAGTTGTCATGTCAGCCCCTAATGTTAATGTTAATAAACTGCCTTTTGGCACATTTCAAACTTCACAGCACTGTGCCATTACTCCTATTCCTTAAGACATAGATTTAGTATCACGAGTTTGGGATAAAAACAGTGCTTGCAATTCTGAGAGAAAATGTAAAATGTCGCCTGTGTGTTGGGAGTGAGGTGTTGGACAATATATAGTACAAACACAGCCCCAGAGGGTGATAAACAGATTGATTGGCACAGTGACTAAACCGATCAATTTTGCCAAACTGTTTTGATTAATACACCAGTAAATGTATGTGCAACTCCTCACTTATTGTCATATGTTTTTAGTTCTGACAAAGAATAATTACAGATACAGATAACGTGGCTAATCGCGCCTGGATATAACTTGAGAAAGTCTACTGGAATATTAAATGTTGCCCACTCAAGTGCATAGAGAATTCTCTTGAGTGACTTCCTTTTGAGATATGTCCAGCTGGGGATCCACCCCTGGGGCAGACCTAATATGCACTGAAATATTTATATAACCTGGGAATGCCTTGGGTTCCCTAAAGGATGTAGCTCGAGAAAAGGTTGCCTGGGATACTCTGTTAATAGATAAAATCCATGGCTGACTGAGGTGTATTAGTGTTACAAAATTTTGATCAGATCTCAAGTTGTTACTAATTCTCATATTATACTTTGAGCATTGGCATTAGGCCTGTCGCAATATGCAATAAATCAATCTCATGATAAATACAAATGAGCTCGACAATTTTAAATGGAAATGATCGCGGACGGAAAAAGAGACTGAGAGTCCATTTTATTCATTGTTTTTGGTTGTTTTGTTCATTTATTGTGGATATTTTAAAATGTCTTCCAGTTCTAGTGTTAAATATGCTTCAGAAATAAAAGTTTATTGATCTTGGAAAAGGTGTACCCTGCATTATTATGCCATTATCATTATATTAGATGAAAATGGTCACAGAACGACAATATTATCATTTATTGCAATCATTTCTGGGACAATTTATCGTCCAGCAAAATGTGTTATTGTGACAGGCCTAATTGCCATTATTATTATTGACATAAATTTGTCATCTACCCTTAAACGTACAATATGTAACTTTCTGCCGCTAGGGGTCTCTCACAAAAACAATGGACGGTAAAACTGGACTTTTGATGACGTTGTGAAGTTGCGTGGAATTATGGGAGCATTTAGTGTTAAACACCTTCACTGCCGGTTAGAATGCATCAGTTCACGGACGAGTTTACCCATTCAAGTTTATTCATGTTATTCAAATAAAATAGCTGCAGTTTCCCCAACATAATTACGTTTTTCTTGATTAGATTTTTATTTGTAGCTGACCAGTTAGCTACTGAGCCAGCAAGCTAACAGTAGCCAGCAGCTAAAACACTAAATATTTCACATATCAATGTCACCTTTTGGATGGTTTCAACACTGGGGCGGAAGGGGTTTGTTGTAACGCTAGCTAGCTACTAAACTAGTCTGAGAGACGGGTGTGGGTGGGGATTGTCGGGGAAATCTCCGCGATAGCGAGCCAGGACGTTTGATGCCTGTTGTGCAGCAGCAGAACATCTCCCAGCTGCCCGGAATGATCTCCCCTTCACTTTTCAGTAATCTTAACTTTTCGTTTTGGTGCTTAACCCACCTTTTGTCGGGTTAATTTAGCTAGGAGAGGAGATTTTCGGCACATACACCGGTAGCACTACGGAGATGTAGCTAGCTACCGCTATGGATGTTGCCGCTGTTGTGACTCTGTGCTGGGTCTGATATGGTCTGTTTGCCGACGTTTAATTAAACTGCCGTCGTAAGTAGGGCTGGGCGATATGGTTGAAAACTGTATCACGATATAAGTTTTTCATATCGGTCGATATCGATAATTATTGATATTTTTTATGACCTATTTAAAATAAGGACCAGGAGAAAAATATATTAAATTTAAACATTTTTATTTTAAACTTAACCCTGCTCTGATTATAATCCCCTCAGTTATAAAAGCAGAAATGTCAACACAACCATGGAAAACATAATTAAAATGTAAACAGGTCTAAAATTACAATGAACACTTAACAATTATCTCTTAACATTAAGGTGCAAAATTAAAGAATAAGTAAGAAATGCTTAATAAAGTGTCATAAAATAGTGCAAAGTGTTAGCTAAATATAAGAAACCTGAGAAGGAACTATTTTCTGCAGGTTTAGTGCTAGGTTGGTAACCTGGCTTCTGGACAGTGCTCAGCATGTCTGCCTCCGTTATTTCTTTGTAGCGTTTAGTAAGGCGCTGACTCTCCATGGCGGTCTGCTGCTTGTGCCGTGTTGCAGCTGCAGATGTTGTTGGACGTTGATGGCGAATACGGCTGTGCTCCAAAGTGTGAGCGCGGCTAAAGTGGTAAAACAAGTTTGTGGTCGTACCAGTGTTGGTGGGGACGACGGTCTGACGACATTGGTCTGACTACGGTCAGACTTATAAAATCCCCAAAACTGCCATACTGACTTTTCCTGTTTTATACTGTCTATGGTTTTATCAACGATTTCCTCGCTCGCTGCGGCACTCACTTTCCACTCCACGCCGGTTCTGTTATTGAAGAACACGAGACAGCGATGTGGCGCAACCAAACTTGATACTGTTACATGATTGGCTGTTAGAGTGTCACTCCCCACGTTGCTAGGTTGCCAGAGAGTGAGGGCCTTTGTTCATGCAACCAAACTTGATTCACAAACTCTGGTTTCTTCTGATTCGAACGTTTTATCGACCGCATTTTCTATTGATATTGATTATGTGTCTATCGCGATACATATCGTTATCGTTTTATCGCCCAGCCCTAGTCGTAAGCACCAGGCACTGGAGATAAGTTCTGGCCGGGGGTTGCTGTAATGGCAGTAGCTGGCTGATAGCTGACTGGGGGCTAACGGTAACTGGCTAGCTATATGTCCCGGGGCTGTTGTCAGCTGTCATCCCGACTGAGTCTCTCTGTGCCGGGGGAGTGAGACAGACAGACCGGGGTGTGCTACTTTGGCTAAATTAGCATTAGATTGTCTATCTATACAGCTAACGTTAACGTTACTAGTGAAGTTATTCGTGGGTTAGCTCAGTCCTGTTAGCTAGGTTGAAACAGTCATACTAAAAATAACTATTAGCGTGTTGAACGATGTTGTAACCTCAATTTTACCCACAAAGCTTTAGCATCGTTAGCACATTGTAGTAACGTCATGCTGGTATCGATATTGAACTTTCAAAATAGATAAGGTCTATGTTGTATTACTGTGATAAAAAGTGGGATGTAATTAATCACAAAATGATGCTGTATGGCAAAAAAAAGCAGTATTACAGTTACAAGTATTTTTTTTCTGTGACATTGTATGATTTACAATTACTCCTGAACGTATCATCTTGGTGCCAGTGTTCTGACGGAAGTTAGAGTAACTGGAGGGTGAAAGGTTATATGACGCCACTGACGGGCGACTAAAGGAAACGTGCCGTCTCTGAAAATAAAATAACAGATTTCTCTGGGTTTGACATTTGGTGGAAACCTTTAGGATAGTGTAAGAACACAACTCATAAAATATATAACATAGGTATGGTCATTTTTAGACATTTTAAAGCAGAAATGTTACATATTGTACCTTTAAGTTAACCTCAGTGAATTGGACAGGGGGACAACTTATTTATAACATAAATAATTCAGATTTACAATGGTTGTTTATTATTTGGTTATGTTTAATTCAGCCAGCTGATATTAAGGACGTTGAGAAGGCGGTGGATGAGGCGTTGGTCCGAGCTGCAGAAAATCATGCCCTTCTGGACCACATCCATGAGGTGAAAGCTGCACTAGATCAACAACAAAAAATTGCACACACCTTGGAGAACTTGATTTTAGACTCTTATTATTTTTTTTTTTTTTTTTTTTTTTTTTTTTTACATTTTCTGTGTGTTGCTGGAGTGTTCCATGCCTGTGTTTTATCTCTGCAGTCTCTGACGACTGGTCTGGCAGAACAGGTGAAGAGCGAGAGAGCTCGGCTGGAGATTGAGATCAAGCAAGCTGCAGACAAGGCTTTACATGCTATTCAAAATTGGTATGGGATATAAACTGTTCTCTACAGGAAAAATATATTTGACATGAAACCTGTGCACAGTTGCAGGTCTTTTTTTTTTTTTTTTTTTTTTTCCTCTTCAAGTTGTTCAATTCTCTTGAAAATACAGGCTAGTTTCAGGATAGTTCCAAGGTTTTCTGAAGAAAGTCTGTAAAGTGACATTTATCTTGATGTATGTAATTTCTTTGTCAACAGGAGGGATGTGCAGTTGATTCAGCTGCCAAAACTGGAGGAACAATTCTCCACCAGCAAAGCAGAGGTGTGCTGTGTCCAGGAGAGGATAAAGGCCCTGGACATTGCCATGCAAATGGCCAGAGAAGTACGCCGTGTCCCCTTCCTGGAGCAGTACTGTACTCTGGACAAGGTATGACATGTTATACTGCATTTACATCCCAACAGATACTTTGAAGTAAGCACACAATGCACGATCAGGTACTATAAAACTCCGGCTGCAGCCATCGCGTTCATTTTCCAACAATTTCTCCATATAAGAAATTAAGTCAAGCAAAATGAATAAAATACTACACTGAAAAAAAGAACATGTTGGATTAACTTAATTCAGTAGTGTACATTGGTTGCACACAAATGTTTTGCTTTGTCAGCAACTTAAACAATTGAGTTAAATTAACACAAGTTATTCATGTTCAATAAAGCTGTGTATTTTGTGTTGATACAGTGTGATTAAAACATGTTTTGATAAAGTAATTGGAACATTTTAATCCTTCACAATTGTATCACTTTATTTCAACACTATTCAATAAATTTTACTTTAATACTATTTGGTCACTTAAATACTACACTTTTTTAGGCCTTAAAACAGATTGTATTGTTCTCTGAAGATGGTTGCCTGTAACCACTAGCAACCTTTCAAAATTAAATGCCTAATTTCACTGCAGTGACAGTAGGTAAATAATTTAATTTTCTACTGTTCAACAAATCAACAGTGAACAAGTAATGTCAGTTTTTCAGTTTGACCGACTCAGTCACAGAATGGAAATTAGACCTTTTCTTTTGTAAAAGGTTACAGGCAACCATCTTCGAAGAGAACAACACAAACATTATGTTCAAGGTTCTATTATCAAGATTAAATTAACTAACAATTGTAATTAAACAATTCCAACTATATTATTGATTTGAAATGCAAAAACATTAGTTACCATTGCCATTCCAGCAATCATTTATTTTAATGTCTAATACCTTTCTATTAACTCTTAATCATTAACATTACCCATTTTTACCAGTTGCATGTCAAAACCTTTATTCAAGAGCCATAGGATAAACAGTAATACAGTGAGTGTCAAAAATTCCAACACTGACCTCATTGTGACATCTTGGTTCAAAACAGTATTCTTAGAAGTATTGAAAATTCTTTACTACAACTGAAACATCCCATTTCACATGGCCCTGGTGGGATTATTTCGACTGTGTACAGTTCTCCATCTCTTCACTTGTAAAGAGAAATAGAAACTAAGATTGAAGAATGCTACCAATCAGAAAACTTGCAGAGGAGAGGAAGAGGGAAAAAAACTGTCACTGTCCACATGGCAGTTAAAGGTGCTCTAAATGATGCAACGCGTTTTTTAGGCTACAACATTTTTCATCACATAAAGCCATCACTGCAGCAGTGTTAGCACGTAGGCTACTTCCACAATGCGTATTCATGGTTCAACCAACTCCTTCTTGTCGGTTATTGGCTGGAACACTGTTCGTTATGGTTCGTGGGGCAGGTTGGCGCAGTTTGTTTTTGTTGCCGTTTGTGGAGCCTGGGTTGTCTACAGAGACCGTGTTTTTTACAGTGTGTTCAGGGGACAGGCAGCTAGCAGATAGTGAGGAGATGTTTGCTGTATGTGACAAAACATATAGCCTAAAAATACGTCACATCACTTAGAGGACCTTTAAGGAATAAACACTTGGTGAAGGAGAACTATAAACCGACTAACACTTTCTTTTTTGTTGGTGGACTTCACAATGAATGCTGTGATTTGCTGTTGGTTGCTGATTGTTCATCTGGAAATTCAACCTGAAGCCTCACGTGCACAACAGTGAGCTCTCCTTACTGGAGCAGTTTTGTCTTTAAGCTTTGGGCTTTCCTCAAGAGTGGAGTCACATCCAACTCCATTACCACCTTTTGAATCACTTCGAAAGTGTAGCGGAGCTATGACGGATACCTCATGTTCAAAGAGTAAAAAAGTCCAAACAGCAAGGCTGTTGCAAGGGCCACATTATCCAGATCTGGAAGAAGAACCACCACACCCTCGATGATGATGCCAACATCAGAAAAGTCATTGCCTGGCGTCTCTCTGGTGACGTAGATTCCCACTGTGGTTTTCTCGATGGCACTCAGTCATGTCCTGGTTAAAGATAAAACATTTCTTTAAGCTTTTATATTATAGGCCTATTGGTTTTTTTCTTTTTTTAAACTGAGCGCTTTTGAATGCAGCAATTCTAATGCTATAGTTTATTTAAACCCATGTAAGCAGCATAGCAGATTACTACAGGCAAAGAATGCCCTCCCATGCTGGCATTCGTGGTCAGTTTCTGAAGAAAAAAAATGATTCCAGATCAAATGAAGAGGAGCCTTCAAGCTTTGCAAACTAATATAAAGATTGAATTCTCATCCTCCTTTTTTTCTGGAAGTTGTTTTTATGTTCCTGGATGATTTTTATCATTAACCTGGATTTATTCCAGGGCTGTATCCCAGTCCCAATTCTGCACTTATCAGATGAGGGTCAGTGCAGTGTAGGAAGAATTTTCCTTCTTTCGCTAGATTCACAAATTTGAAGTGTTTTCACCCTGGTGTAATCCCTAATGTAAGAGAAACAATATATTTTCGTTCTGTGGAAGAAGGGTCAAAATAGGTGGTTTTTCACTTTCATAATGGGGGACTATGGAGAAAAAGTGGACTGTTTGGACCATTTGTTTTAATCTCAGCACTGGAATCACTTTGCCAAGGTGATAAAGAGAGCAAATGGACCTAAATAGTCCAAGAAGGATCACAGGGTTAACCAAATCAGTTTTGAAATGTAGCAAAGCCACAATGCACCAAGATGTCGGGATTCTCATTCAGATAGAAGCAGAGTCCTTTAATGAGGGACTCCTTCTGGCATGAATGTCATTCCTGTATCCAAAAAGATACATTTCTTACAGTGGGACAGTGAATGCATGATAAAAATGACTGAGTCCTTTCTGTGGAATCAGTACTCACAGGTAAAGGGAGTTGAGCTTTGCAATGGACACATATACATCTTTCACTGACCTAATGCAATGCATATCCACTTTATAGTTAAACAATTTAGAGTTAAAAGTTCTTACGATTAGAGGTCGACCGATTAATCGGCCGATTTTTGGCATTTTTTTACATAATCGGCATAGGCCAATATCCCAGTATATCAAGCCGATTAATAGGCAGGCGCATCTGCGGGCAGCCTAGTGTTAAAAACATGAATAGGTGACATTTTTTTACAGCGCACTCAGACAGGACATGTAACAGTAGGATCCCCAAAACACAGATACAACACTTCAACAAATGAACAATGATCTAACAAACAAGGTGAACAAGAGTTGACTTTAGATAACCCTAGTCTGATTTGATTCAACAGGAGTTAGGAGGAAATAGTGTTGAGATTAATAATAACACACTTTCTGTGAAGATGTGCAGATTTGTATTCTCAGAAGTTTAATAAATGCTGCTAAGTGCACTAAACTATTTTTTCATTTACAAGTTGCTTTGACAAAGTTTATTTTCTTCTTACTTGTTTCGTTTATTTAATATATTTTTCATATATTATTTATACAATATACAGTATGTTTTTAAATTATACATTTTTAATTGAAGTATACAAGTGTAGATTGGTGAAGTGTTCAATAAATGTTTTTGTTGAGAAATTCTGTGTATATTAGTGTTACATTTTATCTTTCAAATAGAGGTTTACAAACAAGCACATATCGGCCAAATATCGGGCAAAAAAAATCGGCAGCATTTATCGGCCATCGGCTGACCTTGATTTCTAAAGATCGGCATCGGCCAGAAAAAACCCATATCGGTCGACCTCTACTTACCATCATCATGGCAGCTACTGTATGTCTTTCATCTTTTTGCTCTGCTCCCCCGGTCGCTTCGCAAACACTCTCAGCAATCTTTCAGAGAGAAGGTCAAGCTGCGACAGAAACCTTGATTGTAGAGGCATGGTTGTGATGCACAGCCCACAGATTTTAGAAGAAATTTCTAACATCAAATTTACACCTGCCCGTCATATCATTGCGTGCACTGTGCATAGTTAATCATCTGGGCTCTGCTATGGAATATTTGGAAACACATTCTAATGAAGTTGAGCATTACATTTACACATGAACACATTATCTATGACACTGATTGCAAAAGGTTAGATAAATGATAGTTATACTTAGAATTAATAACGTAAGTGTGATGGAGTGTACTGTATTGAACATTTTTTCTAATATTTTGTTGATGGCCAAATCTCACTAACGCAACGGTCACGGTGCAGTTAATACGCAGTATATAACAGTCAGTTGGCAAACCAATTCAAACAGAGAAGGAGCACCGCAAAGTTAGCTAGCTAAGTTGAATGAAACATGAACGGCTCCCGCTCAAAAAACTAATTCAAATGAAACTGATTAATTACATCCCACTTCACGGCACTTATTTAACGTTACGTAGTGACTCTCGAGACATTAAACTACATTTGGCTGAGATTTCGACAATATTTAATAAGAAAATCCAGACATACCGACCAAATAGTGCTATGGCGTACCGTCCTGCGAGCCCTTGGACATGACGGTTGCTTGCCTTAATCTTCTACCAACAATGCGCGCGCAAGACGAGATCTCGTGCGGTATCACGATAATTAATATCGCTACTTTATTGACTCACTTCATCCCAACATGGTCTGAACAAATTCATGTACCCTCTCTGCATATTATGTAGTTTCTACACTATATAGTTACGTTTAACTTTAAAACATGAAGCAATTGTGTTAAATACACCCAAGATGTTTACATAAATCCAAGAGTGGCCAGTCTCCTTTTTTTCAGTGTATGGTTGCTTTTGTATTATACTGCCTGCGTGTGGGTTACAGGTCCTGGAGACGTTGCATGCTCCTGTGGATATCCAGTCCTTCGATATGAAATGCATTACTATGGATTCTGGAATGAGGTTTGTCATTTTTAAGCCTGATGTTTGTTTGCAGTATTTCCTTAGACTTAAAGGTATAGTGGAGGATTTTCTTTTTCCGGGTGGATCATCAAGACTATTGGTATTCCTAGTTGTCAATCATTCTGGTGAAATGTTTACGTAAGGCCGTCGTACGTGCACGTCCCTAGCTTTCAGGTGTATATGTGTGGTGAGCTTGAGCTACGGTTTCAGCCATTCATTGAAGCATTGAAGCTTTTGGGAGAATATTTCACACGCTGGCGTGCGCTAAAAGCACAGGTTGGGCTTCTCACTGATGCCTCAGTCGTGAAGTTTCTACTCCACAGGTAAAGTTTGGCATGCTATTTGGAGAAATCCATTTAAAATCACTGCTAGTAAAAGTTGATGTAAGTTATGATTAGCGATGATAGCCGTGGCACAAGTCACGCACCATGCACACACTGTAAACATCTCAATTTGTGAAAAAGTGCAAATCTTTTGGAAAGTAGGCTTGTATGAGCCATGCGGACAGCAACTTGTAAACCGTGCACTCTCGTGCACACGTTTAATAGGCGTTCCCTCTCGGGAGTGTTGCGCATGTGCATTTTTTCAAAAAGTACAGAGGGCGGTTCTTTTCTAAAATTCGGGAAAATCCTCCACTATACCTTTTTAAGGGGTTATTTCACCACTGCAACAGTATGTTCATGACAAAAATAAACCGCAATAAAAATGTATGTAATTTTTTTGTGCGTTTGTGTTCTAGCTGTGTTTTCCTGTCAGACGGTGGGAACCAGAGTCTGTCATTGTCTCTGAAGATGGAAGTCTGCAACCCGAAGAAGTGAGTCCATAAATATTAATTATGTTTGGTGTATTAGTTTTTAATTTAAGTAAAGTTTTGATAATTTATTAGATCAACTGAGATAATGTTGTGTAACCTCACAATTTTGGCAAAGTCTCAAATGTCTTTTGTAATGAATGCAGCTTTTTGTGTTAGTGTTGTGTGCTCTTGGTTTTGTATCTTATCTGTTACTATTACGTAACAATACAAGTGGTGCCCTCTCCTGTAATTGCCTCAGATCTTTCAGTTTTGCATCTGCAGTTTAAAGCTGTCATTTAATTTGCGTCATATTTTTAAATTACATTCTCCTTCTGTTATATGGCTCTTAACTCCTGTGGCATCTGTGTTTTAAAACAAAGTCCTCTTGCTGGTCCCTTTTAGCTTGTCCGAGTCTCCACCCACAGACGTCCAGCATGGCATCTCCAATAGAAAGTCCCCCTGGCAAAGTGCAAAGGGCAGTAACAGAAACTGTATCTTACCCAGTCGCAACAAGCTCCCCACCCCACAAAACCAGGACCAGGAGAGCCCGGGAGCTAACGGTGTGTCGTCGCGAGGCTCCTCTCCTAGCCCTACACCTCGTCGCAGGCCCAACCTTTCTCGCCACAACTCGGCCTCAGATCATGAAACTCCAGATGTTATTGTTGAAGAGCTTTTCATCGAGAGACAAGAGAACGGTGTGTTTGACTTTGTCATGTTCCTGTTTGATTTTGATTTAATGTCAGGTTCAATCGGAACATTAAATTGCTTATGATAGAAGCAGAAGTGAAGCCTTAATGTATTTTTATTAAATGCTTTGTTTCTTTCTGTAGCTCTCCCCCCCACCGGCCCTGAGCTGGCTAATGACAAATGGAGAAGCTACAAGAGAAGGAAAAATCTGATGTTGGGCCACAAGAGAAATGGTAAGGAGAGTCAACTGAGTTATCATAGTTATTTATGATATTGATGTTGTAACTCTTTGACCTAATACAGTATTTGCCTGGCTATGAGAAAACCCACATTTTAAGACGGTCTCTTTCTTTGTTACTGGTAGATAAAATGCAGTGTGCATTACACTGGTCTTTGTATCTAATTTTTATAATCTCAAAGTTTCCAGCTTCAAATCTTCTCACTGGACATTTTGTGGCATTGTCTATCTTGATCGAGCTCGCCAGATTAATCTGTCTGTCCATTTCTACTGTAAAAAAGAAAAGAAAAAGCAAACAACCCAGAATACAACACTCAATATAATATAATGCAGAAAGGGGGCTTTTGCATCCAGCTACTCTTGACCACAAACTGCATTTTATTTCATTAGTATGAAGAGGGCATAACGGAAACCTTTTTCCCAAGGGCCACATTTTGCTCCTAAGATGAGTAACTTGCATAAGGTAACTTTTATTATTGTTGTAGCTAATTTGTACAATAATACAACGTGTTATGAATACAAAATGTCGTGAAGTGTAATGTTTTCTATTTTGAAATACATTCTATTGATCAATAAATTGTCTGTTATGTAACGGATCGCCCCTTTGGTTCGGCATGCATATGAACCGCAGATTAATTGCAAATTTAACCATCACGGTGTGAAATACAGTTTAACTGCCGCTGTTACGTGAAGCAGAGAGAAGGAGCGGGACGCCAACACCTTTGCAGCTTGTTCAGGGAGTCAGGGCAATGCCGATAAAGCGGTCACAACTGTGGTTTTAATAAGTACTCCTGTACCGTTCGCATCAGGTGTTAAAACCAACTCTACCAAAACACTGGATTGGACAACTATTTAACGCGACTATGAGACGTTTTCACGGCTTATGAAAATGATTTTCCTCATCACCACCTCTCACTCTCATCCTTCTTGTCTCTCATTCAACCTGAAAACCTTGTCAAATGTTATTCTCTTGCCTTACCTGCTGTATTTTCCTCTTCATCCCCTCTCACGTCCCTTCTCCTGCTTCCATCTCTCTTTTTCTTTCTTATTCCTTTGCATCTTCCATGCATCTTTCTTCTCTCCCTTGAACTGATTTTCACTCAATCAATTTAATTTGTCACGAAAAAAAACCGTACAAGGTACAATTCAAGTGAAATGTAATCCCATCAGCTACTTCAACTTTTCGTATTTGATCATCCTTTTTCTCATATATCCCTCCCTATTCCCTTGATTCCTCATACCCCTACTAAATTTCCTCCCACTCTGATTCTCCTTGTTCCTCTCTTCTAGGCACCCAGTGGGTGGTTGTTACCCACATTGTGAATCCAAATCACTTCTACGTCCGCTACATGGCCGAAAAGAGGGACAGTGAGATCCTATCTAAGAATATCCAATACTTCTGCAACAAGCGCAGTTCTTACTTCACTTCTAATCACATGGTGGAGACCGGTATGTGAGTGAGCGTGCGTGCGTGCCAGACATAATTTCAGGTTTATGCATTCTCCATGTTGCAATGATGTTTAGTTATTGTTATTGGTTAAAGGCAAGGTTTTCACTAATGTTGAGTTAATTATACAAAAAGTTTATAAGTGCTGCTGCACGTTTTTATTATGATGATTTAGTTAGTTGGCCAATGTAAGCACTTAATTAAGAATCTGTAATTAAGTGACTTGGATGGTTTGATTCATAACAAAAAAAAATGTTTTTCTTTCCATGATAATGGATGAAGAGATACCAGTTTTCAACTCATTTGTGTTCATTCATTATGTTTGACTTTCCCACCAAATAATATTGAGATTGCATCACACACCACTCAGTCTCTCAGAGTGGAGTGAAACTTACTGCTCTGCTCCTCTCCAGGCTCCATAATCTTTGCAAAGTGTAACAAGGATCACTGGTGCCGGGCCAGTGTGGCTGAAGTTTTGAGGAAAGGATGTGTGGAGGCTGTGAAAGCCTGCCTAGCCACCCAGCTGGCCAGTATCCGAGTCTTCTTCCTTGACTATGGCTTCTGCAAAATCCTCACCATACAGAGGTACACACACAAAATTGCCCAAAGGTATACATATTCGTGTTTCCAACAGGTTGAAAATGCAAGCTTGCAGCTCAGGCAGGGACTTAAGCCATTTTATAGTGACATGTTCCATATACTGTCCAAACAAATTTGACCCCAATCCTCTTCTGGTGCACCAGATGGTCCACAGAAAGGGGGGGGGGAACTGCTTTCATTCTGTCAACTACCCACTGCATCCTTACTGCGACTTCTCTCCCTAGTTTCCAGCTAAATCAATGACCGCCTTCCAAAGTGTCTCCCTTTGTTATTCTCGCACAGCAATTATAATAGTTTTGTCTGATTTAGACCTACTAAAGAAGAAAAATAAGGATTCCTGCATTGCAAGTTTTGCAGTTCTTTTGTTATCCGTGCACAGGTCTACATGTGTTTTGAATATGAATATGTAGACCTAAATAAAAAATATTATATCTACATAATTTGCATTTTTTTCAATATCTGAAAAGTTGCACATAAATATATACTGTAGTACACACAGCATACATGCTTAACTGACCCATTTTAAATGTCTTGATTGTGAAGCATTTTTCTTAGGTACTCAGTAGTTGTTCAAGTACATTCTCCAATCCTCTGACAAATTTTCCAGTGAGGAGGGAAACACCGAGTCTTCGCTGAAGGCTGTGAATAACTGCTTGAGGAAGGTGGATGAATCTGTGAATGTAGAGCTGCAAAACTTTGTTCCTCAGGCCATCAGATGTTCACTCAAGGACCTGATCCCCTATGACCTGGTAAGACCACTGAGATTTAAGTGAATACACTTTCTGTTTTTGCCAAAATAATCACATTTCCCCTCTCTAATAAGAGAAGATTAACAAGATATGGTGGCCCTCAAGTTTTCAAAAAAATACAACACCAAAAGCAATAACACAACATGTACATCTTGTGCATGATGTATTTATAAGACAGAAAACAAACCAACAAATCCATAGAAAAAATACATTAACAACAACACAACAGAAAAGACTAAACAGAACCTGGGACTTGTTCAAGTTACTGTTTACTGTAAAAGTTTGGTAATAGGCAGAGTGGCCTAGCCTACACCTGCTGATCAAAGCGTTGGCTTGTTTTCAAAACTGTTAAAGGTGCACAGAAAGGAAAACGATTGCATTTTAGCCAATTTCCACCTTCCTCTAGCTTCAGTATCTGAGGGTGTACAAACAATCAAATGTAAGTGTGAGAAAGACAGAAGGTACCTTGAGTACCTTTTACTGGTTTGTGAATTTTTTTCTCTTTTGTTAATTTTAATGTATTTTTTTGTTTTACGTTTTATGTTGCGGTGCTTTCTTTTTGAGTCGTTTTGTAAAATGTAGTTTTGTGTGTGTGTGTGTGTGTGTGTGTGTGTGTGTGTGTGTGTGTGTGTGTGTGTGTGTGTGTGTGTGTGTGTGTGTGTGTGTGTGTGTGTGTGTGTGTGTGTGTGTGTGTGTGTGTGTGTGTGTGTGTGTGTGTGTGTGTGTGTGTGTTCAGACAAAGGGCTGGAGTAAAGAGGCGCAGGTTGAATTCCAAAGTGTGGTTGGCTCTGCAGCAGTGGAGATGCGGCCTTTGGGTCAGGACAGAGACTCTTTATTGGTGGACCTAAGGAAGGCTCCCATGGACCAATCAAGTGATGTGCCCATCTCTGTCAGAGAGTTCCTTGTTTTCATTGAAGTGGCCAGGTACCCATGTGCAGATTACCAGGAAAAATTCTGATCATCAAATTAGTTTTTATTTAATGTAATTGAATATTTAAATATAAATACTTTCTGAATATCGAGACCTACTACTGTAGTGGCCTAATTTGAGCTGTGCTCTTCCAAAACTGCCAATACTGTAGGTTTTATTCTCCAGTGAAGTTGGGCAGGAGGCCCCTGCTGTACTACCCTCGTGACTATCCCAAATTCAACACGGAGCTCAATGCTGTGGTGTCCCACATCAACAACCCCTCTGACTTCTACATCCAGCTGGTACTAAATATATATATATATATATATATATATATATATATATATATATATATATAATGCTCAAACAAGGCTTAGATGCCAGAGATGTAATTCAGATAAACTAGAGAGAAATATGTGCTTAGAAGAGAAAGTAGAGCTGTTTTTAAAGGTCAGTGTTTTCCATTTTATTGTTACTGAAAAAAAATCTCTTTTTTTTTTTTTCATTCCCCCATCTTTTCACTTCGGCCCTACTAGGTTGATAACATGGAGTCTATGTTGCTCACAAGCAAGCTCCAAGAGTGTTACAATGCGACGAGCATGGGTGGAGAAGATGACCTCAACATCTACTGCCCTGTGATCGAACAGGCCTGTGTTGCCCGCTATGACGACAAGTTGTGGTACAGAGCTCAGGTTTTAGGTGAGGTTGTGTGTGTGTCACAGGATTAAATAAATGTCTGTTTTACCAGTGGGTATTGCTTATTACTGTAAGGCAATAGTGATTCAAACTATATCCAGTTCATTACAGTTTTAGAATAAGGGGCATGGCTAAACTGTCTTTTTTGCCCCAACAGTTTGTACGTTGGCTGGTAGCTTACCAACAACAGAAGCACCAACCGTTTCTATGGTTGTGTGTGCTTGTATTCACTAAACTCAGACTCACCAGAAACACCGGTTCTTTGTTATTTCACTCTTAATAAAGCCCAGAGGAATGCTCAAATATTTTGCTGAAGTTGAAACATTTTCAACTTGAACAGGGATTAGTCTTCGTGTCATTTATTTTTTGCCTGGGGGAATTTGAGTCTAATCACACAGATTAAAAATGTGCCCCACATCTTGTCTGAACACACAGTAAAAGGCCAATCTTGCGGTTGGATTAAAAAAGACCTGCCTTTGATCGAGTTGAGTAGAATTATTTGTTTGAGGTGTTGGTAGGGTCTAGGTAAAACAAGAAAACATCTTGACCTTTTTAGGTTCAAATGATAGTATGTAGTCAGCAAAGTTGTAGGTTTGCAAATCATTTTTTTCGCGTTTTAAACAATGTCTTTTCAGCACCTTTATCAGATTTCATAGAATTTTCAGAATCCCTTTCAGTATCAATTTAAAAAAAATGCTAAATTAATTTGCACTGTACAGTAAACTTTTGTTCCAGTCTCAACAAAACTACCGGTAATAGTTTGAATGCTGTGGATGACTGACACTGCCATGCAAAAAAGATTTGCTCCACAAACTAACCAGAAGTGGAGTACATTAATCTCTCTCTCTCTCTCTCTCCCTCTCCCTCTCTCTCTCTCTCGCTGTAGGTCATCCAGGGGGCAGAAAAGTGGAGGTGCAGTATGTTGACTTTGGCAATAAAGATATCTTGTCAGTCAGTGACTTAAGGAAGATCAAGGATGAGTTCTTTGCCCTTCCTTCCATGGTGAGAACACATTTGACATTTATTTTTATGCCGAAGCATTATGTTTTCGTGTTGTCTGTTCCATTATTTTGAACACAATATCTCAGGAACTCCATGGAGGTGATGCATAATACCAGGTACTATCCACAACTTTTGTTAAATGAAACTAAAAAAAACAAGTCAAGCTGTACCATGCAGTGGAAAAGTAATTTGACTATTTTTACATTTACACACATGCACACTTTGGACATATGCTTTTAAACATTAAAGAAATTCCAAAATCCTGTTATCATGACATTATTTTATTTACTCACGTTAAACTTTACACTCCTGAAGAGTAAGGTCATGTAAGTGTCTCTTCTGCTATCCAGGCAATCCACTGCTCTTTGTCAGATGTGATTCCTTTGGATGGCAAGACTTGGAGTGATGCTTGCTGCAACAGATTCGTCAGCCTGGCTCACCAGAAACCGGTCACTGTTGTGGCTACAGGTATTGTGTGCGTGGGTGTGTGTGAATTAGTTTTTTTGCCTTTTTATATTAAAAAAAAATAAAAATACACAGAGGGTTTGGGTGGGTAGCTAACCTTGTATTTTTGATATTGCACTCACTTATCACCAAAGCCCATTGTGTTGTCTATGAGATTTATCACCATTTTTATTTTCTTGGCTGTACCCCTCCAGGAACAGTCCCCAAGACTGAGCCTCTGCCAGTCAAACTGTTTGAAAGCGGCCTAAATGGGCCACTGGACAACATAGCTGGGCTGTTGGTTAAAGAGGAGCTGGCTTCCTTCAAAGAGGGGTGAGTCAACAACTTGTATGTCCAAATAATTAGTTGTACATGATCTCCATTTCGCCTCTTTCTAATCTCACTGCCCACATTATCTCCTCCACTTCCTTCTTCCGTCCTGCAGATTTGAGCCCAAGGACGCCAGTTTCCCTGGTGATGAGTCTGCCATATGGGACCCTCCACTTGAGCTTGGCAACACATGTGGCATTGATGCCTCGGACCAAAAAAAACCTGGAAAGCAGAGTGAGATACTGCTGGAGGTTCAGTCTCTGCTGAAGCTCGCAGATCAACTCAAAGACCTAAAAATCACAGTCAGCCACGTCAACTCACCGAGCAGC